>NW_027411866.1:246699238-246846738 GCF_047663935.1 Musca autumnalis
GCCAACGAAATTGCTGAAATTTGGTATTTTGTCTTATGTGAGACTACAAAACTCTCCACCAAGAAATTTGTCGGTATCAGTCCACGTTTTGATATAGCCCCCATAGAACGGTACCTCCCGATTTTTGGTATTCTCCTTCGACCTTCATAAAGGTATCAGTTACATCTTTTACTGATCGTCACATGATGTCTATATCATCAGCATAAGCAAGTAACATGTGACTATTGGTGTAGATTGTGCCACTTTTTTGACGTTTGCCTCTCGTATAACCTTTTTCAGCAGGATGTTGAAGAGATCACACGAAAGGATGTCTCCTTGTCTGAAACCTCTTTTGGTACACTTCGGATCGAGTGTCAGTTAAAGTCATTTTACAAAGCCGGATGAGCTTTGCGGGGATACCAAATTCAGACATGGCTTGGGATACCTTTGAACGCAGCGGGCTGTCGAAGGCTGCTTTATAATCGACAAAAAGGTGGTAGCTGTAGATCTACATCTCTTGGGTCTTCTCCAGGACTTTCCGCATATCGATGACTTTATGCTTTAGCAATAGGGAGCAAAATAATGTCCCTGTAGAGCAAACAGTCTTATCTCCTTTCTTGTGGACGGGTCACAGGATACTCAAGTTCCAATCGTCGGGTACTCGTTCTTCCTGCCAGATGGTGCTAACTAGCTGATGAATACACCTTATCAGCGTGTCGCCTCCTGTTTTGAACTCCTCGGCTGGTGAGCCATCGGCTCCTGCTGCCTTATTATTCTTCAGCCGATTTATTGCTGTCTTCACCTCATACATTCAATACCATCTTCTGGGATTGGGTCTGTGGAGTATTCGTCGTCTTCGCTGCTATTGGATACCAACAGTTTTGAAAAATCTTCTTTCCATATCCTGTATCAGTTACCAAATTACATTGCTGGTCTCTACAGGCGGATGTGCCTGCCTCATACCATTGTCAGATGTTTGGAGACTGAATTTTCCGACTGTTGGGCCAAAGATATTTTCCTTTCCAATTTTGGCATTAAAATCGCCTTGTATAATTTTAAAGTCATGGGCAGGACAACGGTCATGTGTTTCTTCTAGGCACTCATAAAATATATCTTTGGTCAGTTCGTCCTTCTCTTGAGTGGGTGCATGAGCGCAAATAAAGCTGATGTTGCAGAATTTTGCTTTTATTCGTCTTTTAGCAAGTCTTTCATTCACTGGTGTGAAGCTGGAGACCAGGTGTTTTAACCTCCGATCAACTACAAATCCGCAACAAAACTTATGCTTTATGTCATGGCAGCTATAATACAGTGCGTCAACTTTAGGTGTTGTTGTGACGTTTTTCTCAATCCATCGTATTTCCTGTATGGCAATAATGTCGGCCTTGTACTTTTCAAGTACATCTGCCAATGCGTAAACTGTAACTTCTCTATAAAGAGTGCTAACATTCCAGGTGTAGATTCGCAGATAATTGTCCTTAAAACGTTTGCGGGGGTCGTCAACTTTAGAGGGATTTGTTTTTCTTTTCTTTTGTTTTTTCATAATAGGCAGCTTTTTCTACGGAAGGGTTACTAACCCTGCGTCCAAACCCAAGTTTTTAACGTTTTTATGGGTGAACGCGCGGCACATTTTAACTCACTACCTTTAAAGAGTGTTAAAGCAGCTTCCCCAGGGTAAGTCAGTGTATACTTGATATGAAAGAGGTACCAAGATAAATCCTTTACTTTACCATGTTAAACCGGTCAGGACCGTTCCTCGGTATCTTTCACCTCCTACGTCACCCAAAAAATATTGCAAAAGAGTAACATCAGTATAAGTCCATGTCTTCAAATAGTCGCATAGAAGCGTACGAGTACTTCCTGATTTTCGGTATTTTGAAGGTTGTTCCATCAATGTCCTATCGAAACGGCTGAAATTTGATATTAAGTCTCAGTTGTTGGAATAAAACTTTCCATTTGAAATTTCCCGGTATTGTTCAATGTCTTTAAATAGCCCCCATAGAATGGTCCCTCTCAATTTTCGGTATTTTGAAAGTTTTAGCCACATTACTCTAACGGAATAACTGAAGTTTGGTATTTACCCTTCGCTTCAAAGTTTCATACAGCCTCCATAGAACGGTGATCCCGATACTAAATATGTGTACTACTCCTGTAATAAAAGGAGGAGCTTAGTACTTTCATAAACGAAATTAAACTAATAGTTCCTATTCACTTCAATACAGTTCGTGGTGGTGGGTATTTTCGGCCCGTCCGAACTTAACGCCGCGGCGTTATTGTCAATATTGAGTCATTCTTATCTAAATTATTGATAAACATACGTTAGAAAAGCGAGTTTTATTTTCTGCACGCTAGAATCTGTTCTTCTTCCCACTGGCGCCGTTCTCACTTCTTACTAATTTTGGCGGGATTCAGGGTCGCTGCCACCCTCAGATGGTTGGGTCAAGTTAATTTTCTCCCTGTGCTGCCCTTTAGTCTCCTCCGTTGTTACACTAGGTTGTGTGCTTGTAGCATTAACTTCGACCACAGATGTTAAGACTCCCACATCTGTATACGCTGAATACTACCAAAACATATTTTGTCACCTACGAAAATGCATTTTAATTTTAAAATTAAGGATCTGCTCATATAACATATATGGAACAATCAAATATTTGTATAATATCTGCTCTATTCTCAATTTATTATTTATGATTTACACATAAAACAAATCTTGCCCAGAAATGTAATGCAACTTTTTTCATATTTCTCGTTTCAGGTAAGAACTAATTGATGTGTAAATACGAATTTATACAAAACTGCTAACAACAATCCAATGTAGTTCTCATATTCAAGGTAAATTTATTTTCATGTCATTTAAAAAATCACTTACTCAAGTTCTTTTAAAATATATATATTTATTGCAATTTCTTAAATCTTTGTTTAAATATTTGTAAATGTCAGATAGTAGAATACTTGCTTTATACCTAACAGAATATTTAAAAGGATTAGCTTTTCAATTTCTTAGAAATCTTTACAACAAAAAATTTATACAAATTTTGTAAACTTTGCATAAAAATCCATTTGTGTCTTGTTTATTTATCTGTCATGCGGTCAAAAGAGCAGATCTTGTTCAACAAGACAAATGTTTCGAAAGAATTTTCATGTTTTGACTTCTATGACTCTTAAGAAGTAATTAAAGAAAAAAGTACAACAAAAAACTATAATAGAAATAAACAATAATTATTGTCTCATTTGTTTGCTAAACAGTAGAAAAGTGTAAGTGAGGACATATGGAAAACACCAATGAAGAATGCCTTAAGGAAATCTATTGGAAAATGTTGTTTGGAAAGTCATTAGGATTTCGACACAAAACGATAATGGCCATGTGTTGTCCAAGGCAAATTAAAGGAAAGAAAGAAAAGCTGTTGAATTCTAAAATTAAATGAATGAAAGGATTTAAAAATTCTATGACAAAGTGTGTGATTGGGAGTTGTTTTAAAGATACTTCGAATGGGTTTGAATTGCTGGAAAATATTTTTTGGGATAACAGTTTTAAACGTTTGGAAAAGTAGCTGGCATCTGCTATTGTAGGAAAATGTTATACCCTAAATGTTTGCAGATGTGGTAATTTTACTGGAAACCATAGAAATTATAACTACAGATAATATATGAGGAAATGATTATACGTAATGTTCATTAACCGTGGTGCAATGGTATGCCACCGTGGTGCAATGGTATGCACGCCCGTCTTGCACTCTAAAGGCAGTGGGTTCGATTCCCAGGCCAGGCAACATCAAATTTTCAACGGTGGCAAAATATCCCTCAGTGATGTTGGCGACATTTCCTGAGTATTTCAGCCTTGTTAAACTTCTCTACAAGTGGTATCTTAGGACACGCCGTTCGGACTCGGCAATAAACAGTAGGGTCCCATATCATTGAACCAATATGAATCGGGGTGCACTCATTGATATGAGAGAAGTCTCCCTTGTCCAATCTGGGATGTTTGTGGAACAGTTATATAATGTTCATTCACTCATTTCCTTTTTACGAAATGTTGAAGTATCTGGCCTCACTTATTGATATAACTGGAAACCTCTATATCCGAAACTTTTGAGAAGTTTGGAATATTTATAGTTTCCAATAAGTCTGATTACCAACAGGGACAAATATAAAGGGAAATGGTATATAAGTATTCGAACTGCTTAAAGCCCTTTTTTAAATTTCAAAATTTCATTCATATTTCCAATTTGTATTATTTGGGTTTACTCCCTCCCCCACTTTCGCTCAATAGTTTATCTTCCCACAATACAATGGCCTTTGGGCGGTTTGTTCTTCTTCGTTTGTTTTCCTTCCGTAAGACCACCCATGCATTTATCGAAACATTAAGGCCTTCTGGGCAAGGAAGCAATGTCGAAATGAACATCCAGTAAATGAATATTGAAATTGCTTTGGCAGCACATAAGTTATGATGACAACAAAATAACTGGCTCTTGTAAAAGCTTGTATTGCTGCTGCGGAGCCAAAAACTTTTGGCCCAGCAATACCAAAAGGATGGAGAAGAGAAGTAGTTATGTATGGTATATGAAATATATTTTGTCATTGGTAAGAAGACAACATAGTAGGTATGGAGATAAAAAGAACAACAACAATATCAGTCAAAAGTCATGGTTGATATGCAAAACAAGTTGAACAAAACTGCTAGGCCCAGACAAACATTCATATGTTTTTTCCGTTCCTCTTTTTACTATAAGGTTACCAGAAGTCCACAAAGAACGACACAGTAGGCGGTAAAAAAATCAGCAATAATCCTTAAAAAAATATTCTCTAAAAAATCCACGTTTATGGCCTTGTGGAATCTTGAAAAATATTCTTTAAAAAATCCTCGTTTATGGCCTTGTGGAACCTTGAAAAATATTCTTCGAAAAATCCACGTTTATGGCCTTGTGGAACCTTGAAAAATTTTATTTAAAAAATCCACGTTTATGGCCTTGTTGATCCTTGAAAATTTTTATTTAAAAATCCACGTTTATGGCCTTGTTGATCCTTGAAAAATTTTATTTAAAAATCTACGTCTATGGCCTTGTTGATCCTTGAAAAATATTCTTTAAAAAATCCACGTTTATGGCCTTGTGGAACCTTGAAAAATATTCTTTAAAAAATCCACGTTTATGGCCTTGTGGAACCTTGAAAAATATTCTTTAAAAAATCCACGTTTATGGCCTTGTGGAACCTTGAAAAATATTCTTTAAAAAATCCACGTTTATGGCCTTGTGGAACCTTGAAAAATATTCTTTAAAAAATCCACGTTTATGGCCTTGTGGAACCTTGAAAAATATTCTTTAAAAAATCCACGTTTATGGCCTTGTGGAACCTTGAAAAATATTCTTTAAAAAATCCACGTTTATGGCCTTGTGGAACCTTGAAAAATATTCTTTAAAAAATCCTCGTTTATGGCCTTGTGGAACCTTGAAAAATATTCTTTAAAAAATCCACGTTTATGGCCTTGTGGAACCTTGAAAAAATATTCTTTAAAAAATCCTCGTTTATGGCCTTGTGGAACCTTGAAAAATATTCTTTAAAAAATCCACGTTTATGGCCTTGTGGAACCTTGAAAAATATTCTTTAAAAAATCCACGTTTATGGCCTTGTGGAACCTTGAAAAATATTCTTTAAAAAAGCCTCGTTTATGGCCTTGTGGAACCTTGAAAAATATTCTTTAAAAAATCCACGTTTATGGCCTTGTGGAACCTTGAAAAATATTCTTTAAAAAATCCACGTTTATGGCCTTGTGGAACCTTGAAAAATATTCTTTAAAAAATCCACGTTTATGGCCTTGTGGAACCTTGAAAAATATTCTTTAAAAAATCCACGTTTATGGCCTTGTGGAACCTTGAAAAATATTCTTTAAAAAATCCACGTTTATGGCCTTGTGGAACCTTGAAAAATATTCTTTAAAAAATCCACGTTTATGGCCTTGTGGAACCTTGAAAAATATTCTTTAAAAAATCCACGTTTATGGCCTTGTGGAACCTTGAAAAATATTCTTTAAAAAATCCTCGTTTATGGCCTTGTGGAACCTTGAAAAATATTCTTTAAAAAATCACGTTTATGGCCTTGTGGAACCTTGAAAAATATTCTTTAAAAAATCCTCGTTTATGGCCTTGTGGAACCTTGAAAAATATTCTTTAAAAATCCACGTTTATGGCCTTGTGGAACCTTGAAAAATATTCTTTAAAAAATCCACGTTTATGGCCTTGTGGAACCTTGAAAAATATTCTTTAAAAAATCCTCGTTTATGGCCTTGTGGAACCTTGAAAAATATTCTTTAAAAAATCCACGTTTATGGCCTTGTGGAACCTTGAAAAATATTCTTTAAAAAATCCACGTTTATGGCCTTGTGGAACCTTGAAAAATATTCTTTAAAAAATCCTCGTTTATGGCCTTGTGGAACTTTGAAGAATATTCTTTAACAAATCCACATTTATGGCATTGTGGAACCTTGAAAAATATTCTTTAAAAAATCCACGTTTATGGCCTTGTGGAACCTTGAAAAATATTCTTTAAAAAATCCACGTTTATGGCCTTGTGGAACCTTGAAAAATATTCTTTAAAAAATCCTCGTTTATGGCCTTGTGGAACTTTGAAGAATATTCTTTAACAAATCCACGTTTATGGCATTGTGGAACCTTGAAAAATATTCTTTAAAAAATCCACGTTTATGGCCTTGTGGAACCTTGAAAAATATTCTTTAAAAAATCCACGTTTATGGCCTTGTGGAACCTTGAAAAATATTCTTTAAAAAATCCACGTTTATGGCCTCGTGGAACCTTGAAAAATATTCTTTAAAAAATCCACGTTTATGGCCTTGTGGAACCTTGAAAAATATTCTTTAAAAAAATCCTCGTTTATGGCCTTGTGGAACTTTGAAGAATATTCTTTAACAAATCCACGTTTATGGCATTGTGGAACCTTGAAAAATATTCTTTAAAAAATCCACGTTTATGGCCTTGTGGAACCTTGAAAAATATTCTTTAAAAAATCCACGTTTATGGCCTTGTGGAACCTTGAAAAATATTCTTTAAAAAATCCTCGTTTATGGCCTTGTGGAACTTTGAAGAATATTCTTTAACAAATCCACGTTTATGGCATTGTGGAACCTTGAAAAATATTCTTTAAAAAATCCACGTTTATGGCCTTGTGGAACCTTGAAAAATATTCTTTAAAAAATCCACGTTTATGGCCTTGTGGAACCTTGAAGAATATTCTTTAAAAAATCCACGTTTATGGCCTTGTGGAACCTTGAAGAATATTCTTTAAAAAATCCACGTTTATGGCCTTGTGGAACCTTGAAAAATTATCTTTAAAAAATCCACGTTTATGGCCTTGTGGAACCTTAAAAAATTATCTTAAAAAAATCCACGTTTATGGCCTTGTGGAACCTTGAAAAATTATCTTTAAAAAATCCACGTTTATGGCCTTGTGGAACCTTAAAAAATTATCTTAAAAAAATCCACGTTTATGGCCTTGTGGAACCTTGAAAAATTATCTTTAAAAATCCACGTTTATGGCCTTGTGGAACCTTGAAAAATTATCTTTAAAAAATCCACGTTTATGGCCTTGTGGAACCTTGAAAAATATTCTTTAAAAAATCCACGTTTATGGCCTTGTGGAACCTTGAAAAATATTCTTTAAAAAATCCTCGTTTATGGCCTTGTGGAACTTTGAAGAATATTCTTTAACAAATCCACGTTTATGGCATTGTGGAACCTTGAAAAATATTCTTTAAAAAATCCACGTTTATGGCCTTGTGGAACCTTGAAAAATATTCTTTAAAAAATCCACGTTTATGGCCTTGTGGAACCTTGAAGAATATTCTTTAAAAAATCCACGTTTATGGCCTTGTGGAACCTTGAAGAATATTCTTTAAAAAATCCACGTTTATGGCCTTGTGGAACCTTGAAGAATATTCTTTAAAAAATCCACGTTTATGGCCTTGTGGAACCTTGAAGAATATTCTTTAAAAAATCCACGTTTATGGCCTTGTGGAACCTTGAAGAATATTCTTTAAAAAATCCACGTTTATGGCCTTGTGGAACCTTGAAGAATATTCTTTAAAAAATCCACGTTTATGGCCTTGTGGAACCTTGAAGAATATTCTTTAAAAATCCACGTGTATGGCCTTGTGGAACCTTGAAGAATATTCTTTAAAAAATCCACGTTTATGGCCTTGTGGAACCTTGAAGAATATTCTTTAAAAAATCCACGTTTATGGCCTTGTGGAACCTTGAAGAATATTCTTTAAAAAATCCACGTTTATGGCCTTGTGGAACCTTGAAGAATATTCTTTAAAAAATCCACGTTTATGGCCTTGTTGATCCTTGAAAAAATTTGTTTAAAAAATCCATGTTTTTTGGCCTTGTGGAACCTTGAAAATTTGTATTTAAAAAATCCACGTTTATGGCCTTGTGGAACCTTGAAAATTTTTATTTAAAAAATCCAGGTTTGTGGGCTTGTGGAACCTTGAAAAATTATCTTTAAAAAATCCACGTTTATGGGCTTGTGGAACCTTGAAAAATTATCTTTAAAAAATCCACGTTTATGGCCTTGTGGAACCTTGAAAAATTATCTTTAAAAATCCACGTTTATGGCCTTGTGTAACCTTGAAAAATTATCTTTAAAAAATCCACGTTTATGGCCTTGTGTAACCTTGAAAAATTATCTTTAAAAAATCCACGTTTATGGCCTTGTGGAACCTTAAAAAATTATCTTAAAAAAATCCACGTTTATGGCCTTGTGGAACCTTGAAAAATTATCTTTAAAAATCCACGTTTATGGCCTTGTGGAACCTTGAAAAATTATCTTTAAAAAATCCACGTTTATGGCCTTGTGTAACCTTGAAAAATTATCTTTAAAAAATCCACGTTTATGGCCTTGTGGAACCTTGAAAAATTATCTTTAAAAAATCCACGTTTATGGCCTTGTGGAACCTTGAAAAATTATCTTTAAAAAATCCACGTTTATGGCCTTGTGGAACCTTGAAAAATTATCTTTAAAAATCCACGTTTATGGCCTTGTGGAACCTTGAAAAATTATCTTTAAAAAATCCACGTTTATGGCCTTGTGGAACCTTGAAAAATTATCTTTAAAAAATCCACGTTTATGGCCTTGTGGAACCTTGAAAAATTATCTTTAAAAAATCCACGTTTATGGCCTTGTGGAACCTTGAAAAATTATCTTTAAAAATTCCACGTTTATGGCCTTGTGGAACCTTGAAAAATTATCTTTAAAAAATCCACGTTTATGGCCTTGTGGAACCTTGAAAAATTATCTTTAAAAAATCCACGTTTATGGCCTTGTGGAACCTTGAAAAATTATCTTTAAAAAATCCACGTTTATGGCCTTGTGGAACCTTGAAAAATTATCTTTAAAAAATCCACGTTTATGGCCTTGTGGAACCTTGAAAAATTATCTTTAAAAAATCCACGTTTATGGCCTTGTGGAACCTTGAAAAATTATCTTTAAAAAATCCACGTTTATGGCCTTGTGTAACCTTGAAAAATTATCTTTAAAAAATCCACGTTTATGGCCTTGTGGAACCTTGAAAAATTATCTTAAAAAAATCCACGTTTATGGCCTTGTGGAACCTTGAAAAATTATCTTTAAAAATCCACGTTTATGGCCTTGTGGAACCTTGAAAAATTATCTTTAAAAAATCCACGTTTATGGCCTTGTGGAACCTTGAAAAATTATCTTTAAAAAATCCACGTTTATGGCCTTGTGGAACCTTGAAAAATTATCTTTAAAAAATCCACGTTATGGCCTTGTGGAACCTTGAAAAATTATCTTTAAAAAATCCACGTTTATGGCCTTGTGGAACCTTGAAAAATTATCTTTAGAAAATCCACGTTTATGGACTTGTTGATCGTTGAAAAATTTTATTTAAAAAGTCCACATTTAAAAAATCCACGTTTATGGCCTTGTTGATCCTTAAAAATTTTTTTTAAAAAATCTACGTTTATGGCCTTGTTGATCCTTGAAAATTTTTATTTAAAAAATCCACGGTTATGGCCTTGTTGATCCTTGAAAAAATTTATTTAAAAAATCCACGTTTATGGCCATGTGAACCCTTGAAAAATATTCTTTAAAAAATCCAGGTTTATGGCCTTGTTGATCCTTGAAAAATATTCTTTAACAAATCGAATTTAATGATCCTGTTGATCCTTATAAAATATCCAACCTATTTGGTCCTTCGTGTTTATATCACCACTGTAAAGTAACATTCCAACAAAAGCTTGACGAGTGGTTAAATAAGTGAATTCATATAAAAATATGGTATTTTTTTTGCAAATAATTCTGAATAAAGAGAAAGAAAATATGCAGTCCATAACAAGCGGATGTCATTCAGCAACCACCAAACAAACAACAAATAGAATGAAACACAACATAACTTTTATAAGAATAACATACCCATACAACCGACTACTCTACTCACACATTCAAACCGAAATACATTGAAATCATACATAAATGGAAAACGAGTACAGGACTTCCATACGGATATGTGAATGAAGTTAAAGTGGGCATATTTGCTTCATAAACATTAAGGCGATATTTACATTCACTTACATAAAATGCTCGGAGAGCCATAGCACAATTCTCTATGAATGGTGAGTAATGTTTGTATGCCAATGATGAAGGTATTTGTCCTTACATAACATATTTTTCATACAGGTTATTCAAAAAAGGTTTTCATATAAAATGTTCATTCCTTCAGCTACACATGTACCACCACCGTATGTTGTTCAACCAAAGCTTATGATAAAATTTGTTTGTGTTCCCAGAAAAATATTCTTTTTGTGAAGAGCAGAGAATTCGAATTCATAGTAAAATTGTAACAATATTTCATAACAAGTTTTGTAACATTTCTTGGGATTCCTGTTGTCCGCTTTGTTGCATCCTATTTCATAAAATCTTGGTTTATTATTTGGAGTGATTTATTATTCATGGCATTCTTTGTAACGTTCAGTGGAATTTTATATTCATTCTCTAAGCGATGATACATGTTCCGCTTTTTGTTAAATAAGTGGTCATCGCTGAATTATGCAAATTGAATTAAGCTATGGATGCGGTAGTTATGGTGACAGAGATCTGGTTTCATTTATTTCTTTGGAGGAAAGGCCATAAACGTGGATTTTTTAAATAATATTTTTCAAGGAACAACAAGACAATAAACATGGATTTTTAAAGAATATTTTTCATGGATTATCAAGGCCGTAAACGCGGATTTTTAAAGAATGTTTTTCAAGTATCCACAAGGCCATAAACGTGGATTTTTTAAACAATGTTTTTCAAGTATCCACAAGGCCATAAACGTGGATTTTTTAATAATATTTTTCAAGTATCCACAAGGCCAAAAACGTGGATTTTTTTATAATATTTTTCAAGTATCCACAAGGCCAAAAACGTGGATTTTTTTAAAGAATATTTTTCAAGTATCTACAAGGCCATAAACGTGGATTTTTTAAAGAATATTTTTCAAGTATCCACAAGGCCATAAACGTGGATTTTTAAAGAATATTTTTCAAGGAACAACAAGGCCATAAACGTGGATTTTTTAAAGAATATTTTTCAAGGAATAACAAGCCCATAAACGTGGATTTTTAAAGAATATTTTTTCAAGGAATAACAAGCCCATAAACGTGGATTTTTTAAAGAATATTTTTCAAGGAATAACAAGCCCATAAACGTGGATTTTTTAAAGAATATTTTTCAAGGAATAACAAGCCCATAAACGTGGATTTTTTAAAGAATATTTTTCAAGGAATAACAAGCCCATAAACGTGGATTTTTTAAAGAATATTTTTCAAGGAATAACAAGGCCATAAACGTGGATTTTTTTAAAGAATATTTTTCAAGGAATAACAAGGCCATAAACGTGGATTTTTTAAAGAATATTTTTCAAGGAATAACAAGGCCATAAACGTGGATTTTTTAAAGAATATTTTTCAAGGAATAACAAGGCCATAAACGTGGATTTTTTAAAGAATATTTTTCAAGGAATAACAAGGCCATAAACGTGGATTTTTTAAAGAATATTTTTCAAGGAATAACAAGGCCATAAACGTGGATTTTTTAAAGAATATTTTTCAAGGAATAACAAGGCCATAAACGTGGATTTTTTAAAGAATATTTTTCAAGGAATAACAAGGCCATAAACGTGGATTTTTTAAAGAATATTTTTCAAGGAATAACAAGGCCATAAACGTGGATTTTTTAAAGAATATTTTTCAAGGAATAACAAGGCCATAAACGTGGATTTTTTAAAGAATATTTTTCAAGGAATAACAAGGCCATAAACGTGGATTTTTTAAAGAATATTTTTCAAGGAATAACAAGGCCATAAACGTGGATTTTTTAAAGAATATTTTTCAAGGAATAAGCCATAAATGTGGATTTTTAAAGAATATTTTTCAAGGAATAAGCCATAAATGTGGATTGTTTAAAGAATATTTTTCAAGTATCCACAAGGCCATAAACGTGGAGTTTTTAAAGAATATTTTTCAAGTATCCACAATGCCATAAACGTGGATTTTTTAATGAATATTTTTCAAGTATCCACAAGGCTATAAACGTGGATTTTTTAAAGAATATTTTTCAAGTATCCACAAGGCTATAAACGTGGATTTTTTTAAAGAATATTTTTCAAGTATCCACAATGCCATAAACCTGATTTTTTAAAGAATATTTTTCAAGTATCCACAAGGCCATGAACGTGGATTTTTTAATAATACTTTTCAAGTATCCACAAGGCCGTAAACGTGGATTTTTTAAAGAATATTTTTCAAGTATCCACAAGGCCATAAACGTGGATTTTTTAAAGAATATTTTTCAAGTATCCACAAGGCCATAAACGTGGATTTTTTAAAGACCATTTTTCAAGTATCCACAAGGCCATGAACGTGGATTTTTTAATAATATTTTTCAAGTATCCACAAGGCCATGAACGTGGATTTTTTAATAATATTTTTCAAGTATCCACAAGGCCATGAACGTGGATTTTTTAATAATATTTTTCAAGTATCCACAAGGCCATGAACGTGGATCTTATTTTTAACCAGGATATAAAAGGACATTTTTAAAGAAATTTTTTCAAGGATTAACCAGGATATATAAGGAGATTTTTAAAGAATATAAAATAAGATTTTTAGATAATATTTTTGAGGGATTTACAAGGATATACAATGAGATTTTTAAAGAATATTTTGAAGGATTAACAAGGATATACAAAGATATTTTTGAAGAATATTTTAAAGATTAAAGGGAATTTTTAAATAATATTTTTCAACGATTATCAATTCTATCAAAGTGGATTTATAGAAAAATACTAAACACGAACTCAGTTAACTCTTCTTTTCCAACCTAACCTACGATGCTCATCATTCCTTTAAATTCTTTTCAAAATTCACCTCTCCATATATTTAACTTGGCATATTAAATACGCATTTGCAATATGTTCCGCCATGGGAATGCCATGCATTTTTGGTTATTTTGGTAAAGCATCTATGAATGAATTATGCAGATCACAGACACTGAAACCATGTAACTAGAATGTGTGTATACCCACACATACACAACACATATACATATGTATGTATATGTTCTGATCCCTTTACACAAGTTTTTATTTTCACACCAAGCTTATGTTTATTTATTTGTCGCGTGTGCACACACACACACACACACAACCGCACTTATTGCAATAAACAATTTTATCAACAACGTCGACGATTTTCTCGGATAAATTGGAGTTTATGGCAACCAACCAACAACAACATCAACTACACTGCACCCCGGTTATTTACCTCTCTGCTTAACTGCCTTTCCCGTTTAATTGCCTCACAATCTGAATCCCAAAGTTTTTTCATATAAATGAGTTCAAACTCTCCCGCTTAACTACTTTTCTATAAGTACCCAATTCGGATATTTGCCCGTGAAATATTTCCCCAAAAAGAACATTTAACAATGTTTTTCTCGGTTTATTACCCCCACTGGTGTATTTATGAGAAAATCAATTTCGACGACTACGCAAATTGTGATGAAGATGTCCCGTGTTATGTTATGGTGTTATGCTCACCGATGACTAAATTTCTTATTGATTAAATAATATAACTTATATATTCTTAGACTTTTTTACTATAGACCGTTTTGTTTTTTGGCGATTATGTTCTAATTGTTGTCATTTTTTGTAAGGCTGAGATGAGATTTTTATAACTACCCACATGAGGTAGTTATGCGGGATTTTCGTAACTGCCTTTCCCGCATTACTGCCTCAATTTTTTGGAATTTTATGAAAGGTAGTTAACCGGGGTGAAGTGTATTTACCATAATTTTTCGACTATGTTCAGGCTGATATTTTGTGTAAACTGTAGTTGCATTTACGTTATCTCCATACACTATGAACTCAATGCTCTAGTGCTTATAATACGGAAGGAAGTGCAGCATTTTTTTGGAAAAACAAAATTATACTATCGAAAATTACATTTACATGTTTGTGTTTGGGGAAATTTTAATAAAACTATTCCCGAATATGTTTAAGTGAAGTGCAATTTATGTAAATTAATATTTTTAGCACTTGACGTTCATCACGTTCCGAGTTTATTATGTTGTATGTAGCTGATGGGTTTTTTGAGGGAATTTACAGTTATTAAATATGCATTGAAAACACAAAAGTAATTATCTAAATTATTCTAAAAAGGCTTACGTTATTATTTTGGCCGAATCAACTGTTTTTAAATTCAGTCTTGAAATACATAGTTATATCAAAGTTACTAGTTTAAGCCAATTTGAACGTTACGAAAAGGTTTTAAACCAAAATGCTATGGATAAATATCAATCCATTTATTTTATTATTTATTTTATTTTTTGTTTTAAAAATATTTAAAACAGCTCCCAGATTTTTTTAATTTTTTAGATTTCCGCGAAAATAAAAACAGATTTTAGAAATTATGGTGCACCTACGGTTTGATGTCAAATGCTGTCACAGATATATATGTATATATGCATACATTTTCTCAATACAACAAATAAGAAATTTTAAAATATTTTTTCTTTATAAGGGAATAAAAACCGCTATAACTTGGGTGACGTAGGGGATGGAAGATACCAAGGAACGGTCCTGACCGGTTTTAATATGGCAAAGCCCAGGATTTATCTTGGTCCCTCTTTCATCTCAAGTGGGCACTGACCTCCCCGATGGATTGGGAAAGGCGTCACAACAACACCTAAAGCTGACGCACTGTATTATAGCAACCATGACGTAAAGTATGAGTTTGGTTACGGATTTGTAGTTAGTCGGAGACTAAAACATCTGGTATCCAGCTTCACCCAGTGAATGAAAGACTTGCTGCAATTCGATTAAAAAGCTAAATTCATCAACATCAGCTTTATTTGCGCTCATGCTCCCACTGAAGAAACGGACGAACAGACCAAAGGTATATTTTACGAGCGCTTAGAAGAAACTTATGACCCTGCCCATGACATTAAAATCATTCTAGGCGATTTTAATGCCAAAATTGGAAAGGAGAATATCTTTGGCCCAACTGTCGGGAAATTCAGCCTCCACAGTGAAACATCTGACAATGGTATGAGGCTGATAGACTTTGCAGCTGCAAAAAACATGGTAGTTAGCAGTACCAGATTTAAGCATCCCGATATTCATAAGGACACCTGGTTATCTCCAGATCAAAGAACAAGTAATCAAATTGATCATGCTGTGATAGATGGGAGACATTCATCGAGCGTGTTGGATGTACGATCGTTCCGAGGCGCAAGCATTGATTCGGACCACTACCATGTTGCAACAAAGGTACGTACCCGTCTAAACGTTGCAAATAAAGCACGAACAGACACAACGCGGAAGTTGGACATCGATAGGCTGCAAACACAACAGATAGCCACAGCATATTCCACTCAACTAGCCCAATTGCTTAATGCGAGCACTCCTTGTCCCGATAACATAACAACACAATGGCATCATATTGCCCACTCCATGCAAAAAGTCGCAAAATCCATACTTGGATTCCAGAGACCTCCACAAAGGAATTCATGGTATGACCAGGGGTGACGTGCTGCTACCGGAGAGAAAGATGCGGTATATAGAGCTACTTTACAATCAGTAGCAACGCGTAGCGCACGAGAGGTATATCGGGAGAAAAGGAGAGAAGAGAAACGTCTTTTCCGCAGGAAAAAGAGACAGATGGAAAAGCGGGAGTGTGAAAAAATCGAGATGTACAGGAGCCAGAATGAAGTCCGAAAATTCTACCAAAGAGTGAAACATCAAACAGATGGCTTTGGTACAGGCACATCCTCCTGTAGAGACCAGCAAGGTAATCTGGTAACAGATACAGATAGCGTGCTCAGGATATGGAAGGAACATTTCTCCAATCTGCTGGTATCCAATAGTAGCGAAGACTGATACCACAGATCCAATCCCAGAAGATGGTATAGAATGTATACCGCCCGGCCAAGATGAGGTAAAAACAGCAATCAACCGGTTGAAGAATAATAAAGCAGCAGGAGCCGATGACTTACCAGCCGAGCTGTTTAAAACCGGAGGCGACGCGCTGATAAGGAGTATGCATCAGCTAGTTAGCACCATCTGGCAGGAAGAACGCGTACCCGACGATTGGAACCTGAGCATCCTGTGTCCCGTCCACAATAAAGGAGTTAAGACTGTATGCTCCAACTATAGGAGCATTAGTCTTCTCCCTGTTGCCTATAAGATAGTGTCTGTGATATTGTGCGAACGGCTAAAGCCAATGGTCAACGAAATAATTGGACCATACCAATGTGGCTTTAGACCTGGCAAGTCCACCATTGACCAGATATTTACCCTGCGGCAAATCCTGGAGAAGACCCAAGAGATGCAGATTGACACACATCACCTTTTTGTCGATTATAAAGCAGCCTTCGACAGCCCGCTGCGTTCAAAGGTATACCAAGCCATGTCTGAATTTGGTATCCCGGCTTTGTAACAGGACTCAGTTAAAATAGTAAAAAATCTCTCCGAACAGTCTTGTACCAAAAGAGGTTTCAGACAAGGAAACAGCCTTTCGTGTGATGTCTTCAACATCCTGCTGGAAAAGGTTACACGAGAGCAAACGTCAAAAGAAGTGGCACAATCTATACCAATAGTCACATGTTACTTGCTTCTTCTGATAAAATATACATCATGGGACGGTCAGTAAAAGAAGTAACCGTTAGCTTTATTAAAGTCGACGGAGAATCTGCTAAAGTGGGTCTGGCGGTAAACGGCGAGAAGACCAAGTTAATGGTGTCGACGCGCAAAGCGTCCATAGAGCTCGGACCAACTCTGAAAGTTGGTACCTATAATTTTGAGGTAGTTCAAGACTTCGTCTACCTCGGCACCGCCATAAACACAACAAACAACATCAGTTGTGAAATAAGAAGAAGAATTGTATTGGCCAACAGATGCTACTATGGTTTAAGTAATTAATTTAAAAACAAAGCCACATATCGTCAAACAAAAATAACACTATACAAAACGCTGATACTACCCGTGCTAATGTACGGCTCTAAAGCATGGGTAATTACGCAAGCAGATAAGGCAGTGCTTGGTATGTTTGAGAGAAAAATTCTTCAAAAGATCTAGGGGCCGATTTGCGTTGACGGTAAATATCGACGTCGTATGAACCACGATCTATATCAGCTATACAAAGACATGAATATAGTTAAACTTATCGAGATGCAACGATTGCGTTGGATAGGCCATATCATAAGAATGAGCGATGATGAACCCGCTAAAAAGGCGTATGAATACATGCCACATGGCGGTGCACGCAGAATCGGCAGGCATAAGCTTTGATGGAGCATACAAGTGGATGAAGAAATGAAAAGGCGCGGTATTCCAAAAAGCGAAGCGAAAAACAGAGAGGATTAGAGATCTTTTCTTAGTTCGGTCTATGGAACAAATGTTCTGTAATGGGCCAGCTAAGTAAGTAAGTATAATTTGTTCGCGCATCGGCCAATTTTGTGAACGCGAACAAATGTGAAACCAGAATTTTGACCTTAACTTCCCTACCAAAAACCATAGAGGTGCTCGCAAAAAAATTTTATTTTTTTTTCAAATGGAATTGTGAAGGATATTTAGTTTTTACTATATGTATGTTCACTAGTGTTATGACTTGTTGACCATTTTTCACAAAAATAGAGGGAATGAATGAACTTTTGCCCATTAATGCCTAAAATAACGATTATTCCATTTAAGTATGAAAAAGTCACACACAAACCACTTTGAAAAAATTGTTTTTAAAAAATACTAAACAAAACAAACAAAAACATTGTTCCACAACATCCCATACGGGACAAGGGAGACTTCTCTCATATCAATGAGTGCACCCCGATTCATATTTAGCTCAATGATACGGGACCTACTGTTTATCGCCGAGTCCGAACGGCGTGTCATAAGACACCACTTGTGGAGAAGTTTTTCAAGGCTGAAATACTCAGGAAATGTCGCCAACATTACTGAGGGGTATTTTGCCACCGTTGAAAAATGTTTGATGTTGCCTGGCCGGGGAATCGAACCACCGACCTTCTGCGTGCAAGGCGGGCGTGCATACCATTGCACCACGGTGGCACCCTAGTTTTAAAAACTACTATGAAATGAAAAAAAAAAAAATAATTTCCTGTTACACGAATGACTGACCTTTTGCCTATTATTGACGGCAATAACTTTTATTCCATTTAAATATTGAAAAAGGTTCCGCACCGACCACTTTTAATTTATATGATATATGAAATAAAATTATATATGATATAAAATGATATATGTATGTATATTCAATAATATGATGATATATTTATGGGAAACAAAAAGTTATGTCATGTTGGGTTATTTCGTGTGGTTCCAAAGCTTATTTTCAGTTATATATCTGCTTTTAGTGATTTCAAAAGTTTGTCAAAAAGTTCACATTGAAAATTTTTCAAATGACTTTTTGCGTGAGCTTTTTTATCGAATCACCTTATAATTAAGATTTTATTTAATCTTTGGTAAAAACTCATCAAAATATGAAACAGGGATACGAGGTTGTAAAAAAGTCAGGAAAGAGACCACTTGTATAGAACATGGCTGAAATAATTAGGAAATGTCCCATTCATTTGCTCTCGAGGCTATTTTGCCTCCGTTGAAAAATTCCGGCCTAAGAATCGAGTTGTTGCAGCTATTTCTTCCTGTATAGTTGCTGTTGACAATAATTTCGGCTAATTTCGATTGTTTCGATATTCAATTTCAATTCAATTTCAATTTTATTTCAATTTTAATGCCCAGTCTTTCGACCTTAGGGCTGTATACTACATTTTATGTTAAGATAACAATTTCATGACTTAAATATAGTAGCTTAAAATATTAAGGACGGAATGCTAAACTACTCCAAAGCAAACAAAATACTGTGCATAATTAAGATTAAAAAAGACTTCTAAATTGACTTTTAAATTGTACACCTCCTTACAGAAACTTTTCTTTATACCCTCAGCATTTATGCTAACGAGGGTATATCAGGAATATTGCCAATTATTTCATATTCCATTTCAGAAAAAAAGGATAATTTTTTTTCGTGCTACATCAACGATTTTTGATATGTAGGTTAAGAAAAAAATTGCCAGTACGAATCTGGTCGCGACCCGTTTTTTGGTTGTTGCGGACAAAAGTTATGGCGCTTTTATTTCGCTTTTTAAGAAAGAAAATATTATAAAAACGCTAATTATTTTAATTAGCACAATTGTTACAAAAAAGTTCTCTCGAAGTGACTTCAGCGAGTAGATTGCATAATACCTGCAAAATGTTACACAGAATTCGCGGAATGTACATAAAATTGACAAATTATTGAATATAAGTCAACTTTTTTCAAAATTAAGGCCAATTTAGTGGTCATAAAATTACATAAAAATTTGTTGTGGATCTAAACTTCACGGCGAATCAAATGAGACTACAATCGTACAGATTGGTGTTATAGTTTTGATGTTACAGCCAAAATAAACACATATTTTGGTTAAAAAAGAATTTTTTATTTGACAAAATATTTTTTCACATGCATTATGTAGTAGAAAATATTGAAAAAATCTATAGGAATATTTCCTTTGTTTTGCTTAAATCTTCCAATAAAATAGACGGATTTTGCTTTATTGACATTCATATTAAAGCTTTCCCATTAGGGAAGGTAATTGGGTTAATGAGGATATATCTCAAAGCTTCTGAAATGGAAACAGAGGTCAAATAACGCATTTTAATTCATATGCATTTTAAAATACGTGTAAATCGCGTAATTATTAAAATCATTTTATCCGCATGTGATTTTCATGTACAGCAAGACCTTATTTTTTAATTTATATATATTTTTCGAAATTTACATTGGAGGTTAAGATGTAGCATCGGTTGCATCCTAGCATTAAAAAACCTATAAAATATCTATAATTTGCACAAAGTGGATACAATTTTTGTCCGCATCCGATTTCAGTGTTCACCATGAAAATCTATATAGATATAAATCTATTTCAAGGCGATCAATCAAGAACCGTGGATGTAGCATCACACACTATTTTTTGAGATAAAATGAATGTAGCTCCCTTATAAGTGAAGTTTTCAAATCTCTGTTTCCGCTAAAACGAAGATGCTGTACTAGTTGTTTCATTGCAGTGGAAACGAACCGCAGAAAACGCGATAAAATACGCGATATTTCCAAAAACAATTTTAGACGATTTTTCTACTTTGGAATTTCTGGTAACTCGCGTTTTAGTAGATGGATTTTCACGGGGAATGATTTATTGGATCAGGAAAGTAAAAAACTAAAATGTGCAATCAAGTACGAAGAAATCGAATAACAATTGTTAAAATTAGGGCCGAAAAATATGATTTTTAGAAAAATGTTCACACAAAATTTTCGCATTTGGATGCAGATTTCTCTGAAGCTGTGCAGACTATATTCACAATATTCTTATCAAATAACTCAGAATCACATGTACTACAATCCTATATATGGGTTTTTAAAAAACCTGTTTGCGGAATGAAATTAGAAGAAAATTTCAAAAAACACTGTAAATCTGGCTTCAAAATGTCAGCATCATTTAATGGAAGAAGCAGACGAAATTTTGAAAAGTAATACATTAGTGAGATGATCCTTATTTAGTTTGCTTCTGCTTTTACTTTGACAAGAAACTCGAGAGAAGTGTGGTTTACTCACAAATAGAGAGATAATAAAAAAAGACATGGTGGCTTCAACCCATTTTCACAAATTTTTTAACATAAATATAGCCACAGCTTCCTCGCAAATTATCTTTTAAGGCCAATATTTGTTGCCACGTCCAAAAACATTTCATTTTATCCAAAAGTATTTAGTTTGTATAATATACAATCACGAGTCGCGTGTTCTAAAAGGGTAAACCTTGGCTTCAGCTATGTTAAATTTTCAAAAATATTGGTGATATACACTTTCATACGGGCAAAATGTGCCTCATCGAAATAATGGTTTTAGACCCCAAGTATGTTTGAACGAAATGTGTTTCAGACAATTTTGAGTTGATTTTGCCAGGTCCGTCCGTCTGTCTGTCTGCCCGTCTGTCTGGCTGGCTGGAGCGCATGATAACTCTCGAACGAAGCTACCGATTCGGTTCGAAATTTGGCTTTCGTAATATTTTGCCCAAACTTGGTTTAAGTTCGAAGATGGGTTATATCGGTCCACTCCTTCCGGTACCTCCCCCACAAAAGTTCGAAAATGTTCGGAAATTTGTGCGAACGATAACTCTTGAAGGGAGTAACCGATTTGGCCCACACTTTGTACATCGTGAAAGTTCTCCCAGACTTAGATGAAGTTTAAATATGGGCTCAATCGGTCCACTCCTTCGGGTACCTCCCACACAAAATTTCGGAAAAGTTCAGTTTAGGACCTGCTCCCGAATCGCTTTGATTTTTGTTGTAACAGCTTGTATTCGCTGTCCCCCATACGACGGTACAAGTTTCATAAGGGGCAAGTCCATACTTCCTGAGAAAATAGCCTTAAAGGTGCAAAAAAACCCCTATGACACCGTGTGTAGTGTTTGGAGCGGAAGATAAATCTCGAACGGATCTGCAAATTCGGTCCAAAATTTGGCCTTCGTAATATTTTGTAGTTAAAGTAGTTAAAGTTCGAAGATATACCATGTCGGTCCACTCCTTCAGGTTCAAAAATCTTCGGAAAAAATATGCGCACGATAACTCTTGAAGGGAGTGACTGATGTAATCCATACTCTGCACATCCTAATATATCTACCAGCTATAGATCAGGTTCGAATATGGACTATATTTGTCCACTCTTTTGGGTACCTCCGACACAAAATTTCGGAAAAGTTCACTTTAAGACCTGCTCTCGAATCACGATTTTTGTTGAAGCAATTTGCATTCGCTACCTCCATTACGACGGTAAAAGTTTTTTCAGGGACAGGTCCATATTTCTTGGGAAAACATCCCGAAATGTGCAAAAAGCCCTTTGTCACCATATGTGGCTCTCGAACTGTTCTACCGATTTGGTGCAACATTTGGTCTTCGTCATATCCAAACTTAGTTTCATGGGGCAATACCTGTCCCCAACTTCCGGTACTTCTCCCCAATATTTAAAAAAATGTCACTTAAATGATAGGACGATATCACTTGAATGGTGCAACCAATTTGGTCCAAACTTTGGATCTCCTAATATTTTGTCAAAATTTAGTTTAACTTCTAAAGTGGCCCATATCGGTCCCCCCTCATCTATCTGTCCGTAGATGAAAGTTTCAATTCACATTGGCTGAGGGTATACCTCTGTCGGGAAAGCCGACTGACACTTTTTTACTTGTTTTAATTTAAAATAAATGAATAAATGATATTCTTTGTGTTGATGTGTACTAACCCCGTTTTCGGAGTCTAGCACTTTTGCTGGAGTCATTTTTCAATAGATGCATTTTTCAATAGATGTCTAGTACTTTTTTCGGTCCAAATAATCCTATACATTTTTTCGAGAAAATTTAAATTTCCTTGTCAAGTTGTGGGTAGGCCGCAATTACTGTCTGACCGTAACGAAATTTGGTTTAAAGGTCAGTTTCACAGCAAAATATACACCTAATGTCATTGGTTATTGTTAGGTTGGGGTTTTTGATAGGGTTTTAATATTCTAGCGAAAACAGTACTGCCGTGTAATTTCACAACGGATTCGCCTTCTGAATATCCCTCCACATTATAGGTAGTTTTGCCGGATTTTCATTGAAAGCGGAATTATTTCATGAACTTTGAAATTTGCTTGTATCAGTGATACTATCATATGTAATCTACAATATCCCGCATTTAGTTTCCTTTGAATATGAAGGACTACCCTAAAGGATGACATGCTGCAATAATCTTTCACATTACATTAACTTGACATCTTCTCGTGTTCGCCTTTGTAGATGATGACAGAAAACAGCATTATTCCATTTAAATTATTTTTCCTTTTCTGTGGTTGTAGAAAAACTCAAATACAAAATACGCTACTGCAGTATAAACCACAACCCAGCATATGGATGAGGAGATTATATATTTCTGCTTGAAAAGATTTGAATGATTCAATCGCTCAACTAACGGATGGGGAATATACAAACATACATATGTGTGGTATAATGATACAAGACATCAACGCCAATGTCCTTTGGAAAATGATGAACGTGGTGCATGAAGGTTGAGATTAGAGAGAAAGAGTGATTTTAATCCAATTTTTCATGTTGGTAAAGTAGTTAGGGGGTGAAGTATTTAAGACAGCGAAGGTTAAAAATAGGGTCGTGGCTGCTATTCCAGGTCTAGCAAGTTATGTATATTATTCAATTAATTTTGAAATTTTAATATCATTACAAATGAAAACATGTGAGACTAAATTTAAAAATATTGCTAATCACACTTTATTTGCTTAAGTAAATCCTGATGTTTATCCCATTAAAATTTAGCTTTTAAATGGTTGTTTTGTTCTTGTTTTTCCCCCTTATGTTTTAAGCCTTGAAATTAAATTTCCTCTTTTTTATTTTGAAATTTCATCTCTTATTTTCACAACACCTTTTTTTCCTACCACTGTATTTTCAATTTCAATTGGGATAAATATCTTGACGGGTTTTATGGTTACGATGGTTAGCCCACTTTTCCATTAAGTCTTTGGTTACGGAGATTCTCTAGTCTTTTTTCCAAGCTACTTGTATGTGTGTATGTTCATCTCAGTATTTTCTTTTTTTTTCAATTAAATTTTTGCTCTAGTTACGATTTATGCTGCATCTCCCTAAGTCGGTATTATGAAAGGTTTCGTATAGATGAATGTATGTATGTATGTGTGTGTGTATGGTGTGGATATGAATAGAATGAAGTGTGTTTGTGTATTTAGCATTATGTGCCATAAGAGTGTTTCCGTTGAACTTAAGCCAATTTATTTCCACCATCTTCTGGGTGTGTATGTGTGTGTGTTGTTAGGTAATGGTTGTGGTGTTAGTGTTCCAACTAATACTGATAGCTTGATTCATAGTTGACTCAACTCAATTAAGTTTATTTGCTCGAAATCAGTGGAACTCAAAATTGTTCGCAAATATGGAGAATAGCTGTTATTCCATCATAATCACAACAACAGCAAATGTTGTGTGTAGCTTTCATTTATATTAACTATCATATCATAATAAGTGGCATATGCAAAATTGAAAAAGGGGGACAAAACAAATATTAAAATTACTATTATATGTAGAAAATTCAATTGCAATTGGTACCCACATCTACATACGTGGGATATTGTACAGGGAAATGCTTTAAACAAAAACATGTAGTCAACTAAAGGGGTGTTTACACTATCTATCAATCAATTTATATTGTTAAAAACTTTAATCGCACTCACATTTTCGTTTTCTTTACTTATTTAATTAATTTCTCAACTGCATAATAGTTGCCACAAATCTTTTGATAAATGAAAATTTTCATAGGATCACTCTATATGTACAGCATTCACAGGTAGCAAATTTGACATCTCATATGACATTCATAGATAGTGTAATCACCTTAAGTGTAGGTAGCACTGGAAAAAATTTAAGTCGCTTCATCTACCTATGCCAAAATCCACAATATTTATCCCAAGCAATGGAAAGTCCTCGCATCAGACAGACAGACAAACGGACGAAAATTACACGGTGACCGGTTGAATGCACCATATTGACTCGGGAGGATCTTCGACCAGGGGTCCGGAATTCTTTTGGTCCGTGCCAGGATAGAGAAGAACCCCGAGACATGCAACTACCAGATCCGAATCTACCGTATCGCTCATATACTCAAAGAGCGGCATAACTCAAAAATTCGTTTTCTGAATTAGCAATTTTCTACGGCTTCTACTTTATCTTGTGTCAAATTTTCACGCTGATATCTTTAAAACTCAACGAGTTACAGCTGATTTACTACGAGTTTCGCATGATTCAACACAAAAGTTTTTGGGGTTTATGAAGCAATAATGCTTGATCTTGCACAGAAATTTAACACTGATATCTGGCTATGGGTTTGCAAAATATGGTCTACGTAGTTGTTTAGTTTTTTTGCCTAATAATCTTTTTAAGTTGGGATGTCAAATTTCAATCGCCAACTTAAAACGCATTTTTCTCGAAACACGATTTTTTGAAATGTGTCACTCTTTGAGTAAATGAGCGATATGTCAACATCGCTGAGATGTACTCGTAATGGATGTATGGAATGGGTGCACTTCAGAAACTGCTCAGGTTTTAGTCGTCTCTAGGATTACTGCAATTGGAGTTATGTTATTAATTGCTGCGCCAAAGCGTCTTCCAGCGTGTCTCCAACTTGGTCGACGGAATACAGCCCAGTTTCTAACACCCCAAGTTGTTGTTCAGCGTGCCGGAAATGCATCATTCTTGCATTTCAGTTCTAACGGTATCCGCAAGAAGGTCGGCGAAATAGACCTTATGAGTCAGAGGAACATCGTATAAGAAGCTGAGAAGGACCATTTGCCTTCCTTATACACCAGTTTGTTTAGTACAGATCTATCACGCTTGAGCTTTACTCTATTGGCCCATACATGGAATATATGAGGAAAAGGTAAAGTATGGGGTTGCAGAGGTAGAGTTGTTTAATATGTACATCACGCCGATGAATAGCTGCGCCTTATACGAGGGCTGCAGGAAAACTACCTGGCCTAGGCAACACCGCGTATTGCCAGGCACCATTTGAACATTTTTTTGGAAAGTTTGACAGTTTTTAGCCTAGACTTACTCAGAACAGTTTGTCGTACGGCCATGTTATGTGTTGTTTACAGTGACTTGAAAAAATAACTTTGCAAACAAAATGGAATTTACTTGTGCGCATTTTCGTCCAAGAATTTATCACAATTTTCGACGTGGATAATCACCGATCAAATTAAATCTTTGTATGTCGATAAAGACCATCCTATAGGACTATGAAAAACTGGTTTAATAAATTCAACCGTGGTCGGCACTCGCCAAAAAACGAAGGTCGTGAGGGTCGCCCAAAACCAATTCTTCCACCAACCAACATTTGATATAGGCCTCAAAATTTATTTTTCTCGTTAGATCCAGCAAAATTGGACAATCGCTCAAAAAAGACGCCTCACAATGGTTCAGGAATCGATTTTCCTGGCCAAAAATCAAAATGTTGTTTTGCAACAGCTATTTAATTTCTATATGGTATTCGATAGTTAACATATTGAAACTAAGGAAGCCAAAAAATTAGGTCAAAATATTGGAAGGTGCGGGCGTGGGGTGCCCCTAAAGACGAAAATTTTTCCAATTTTTGAGAAATACGTAATTTTTGAAAACTTCTGGAGAAAGAAATAGCTATTTCTAGGAAACTATAACATAAATTGCGTTCGCTGTTTTTTTGTTAGGTAGGTAGGATTGTGACCTTTAAAAATAAATTAAACAAATTACCGTGGCGTTTACACAACATGAGCTATTTTATTTTTCCTCAGGTACTAAATTTTATGAAATTCCAAATTTAGTGGACTAGAACTTTTGTGGAACAACATGGAACAATGTTCTGTTTCCACAGAAATATGCCCGAAAGTCTCCTCTTGTAGCCCATATATACTTTTGTTCCCGTCCCGTTCCGTCCGTTTAACACTTTTTTAAATTTATTGAAATTACATGGGTAAAAATGTGTGTTTTTCCATACCAATTCCCATATGAATTACAGCTTTTTTTACACAAATTAACATTTTTGGAGTATATGAGTTTTCATATGAGTTATCTAAGTTTTATGAGCACCCAAGGAGCATGTTATTTTAATTTTTGAAAAAATTTAAATTTTTTGCATTTTTTAATGTGAAAAATTTGTGCAAAATTTTTTTTTAATTTTTTTTTTTAATTTCTTTTTGGCATTTTTATAGTGTATTTATTGGCGTTTGACCATCTTTAATATATAAGAAGATATAAAAACACAAAAGCACTGATATTTTGATGAAAAATAGTAAAAAAATTCAAATGTTTAACTTTGACATTTAATTCCTCTGCAACTACCAGATCGAATTTGACCGCTTATAATTCACCGGAATTGTGTTATCTGTCTAACAAAAAAAGAATTGTGAAAATATCTCTATCCGTTCAAAAGTTACAGAATTTTGACCAGGAAAAAACGATTCTGAACCACTGTGCGCCTGTGAATTGGTTAAAAGGAAGTCTGCATAAGTGTGCGTTGCTTCAAACGACGTTTATAATATCGTCACAGATGACGAACCTTGGATCTATGCTTAGCAGCCAGAAACAAAGCAGGAATCGTCCGTTTGGATCTTCCAAAGCGAGCCAAATCAAACGAAAGTTGTTCATGTAAGAAGCACTACGAAAAGGTTGCCTGTTTCTTTAGAAAAGCACCTACTTAAAATATAGGACGTTTAATTTTGAGTGGTGCACTATAATTTGTTTGCCTGAAGTCTCCTGAGAAATTCGCAAAACGAAAAAGAGCAGACAAATCATTCTGCATATTGACAATGTGGGCTCTCACACAAAACGTGGCATTGATGGGTCATCCGCCGTACAGCCCTGCCTTGGGATCCAATGACTTCATTTGATTCCAGCATATCAAGAAAAAGGGCGTGGTCAACGATGTTTGTTGCCTGAAGATGCTGTAAAAGCGTTCAAAAACCATGTTTTGTAGGTGTCTCAATCGGAGTGGAAAAAGTGTTTCGACAATAGGTTCGAGCGCACAAAAATGTATATAAATCATTTCATTGTAAGGTCAGATAGTTATCCACATTTTGCACGGTGAATACGCTCCTACGAGGATAAGAGAAGATTGCCACATTTCCCTAGATATCACAATTGTGTAAACTGGTTGATACATGATGTGTCCTGGCAATCCAGGGCATATAACCCTTGCCTCAGATCATCTTCTGATAAACGTCTCCGTAAACAGACTAACCTTCTTAACCAGTAACCGCCCTTTTTTCTGATCCATGGAAAGGGTGCCATCGTGGTGCAATGGTTAGCATGTCCGCCTTGCACTCGGTATGCCCTGGTTAAATTCCCGGGCCAGAAACATCATACTTTCCAACGGTTTCCTCAGTGTTCAAGAAATGTAAAACTTCTTTATAAGTGGTAATACCCGTCGTTCAGAATCGTCGATAAAAAGTACGTCCCATATCAATGAGCTAATATGAATTGGCGTGCACTCTTGATATGAGAGAAGTCTCTCATGTCCCTTCGGGGATGTGTATGTATTTATGTATCTAAAGACTGATTGACAAGGGTTCAGAGAATTTACCAATCATCACTTCAGAGAGCCGATTGCCTCAGATCCACAGGTTGCTGTTATGATTTCCTGGGACATACTTGCTGATAGAATACCCGAAATCACACCAAATTTCAGAGCAGAGATGACGAGGCTAACAAATAAGCCTGATGAGCTTAGTCGCACGAACCCTGAAGACCCTAGAGTTAGGAAACTTACTCTTAAAAATGAAAATAAGCGAAAAAAGTGCCCTAACCACCTGAAGCAATGCAACATTGGTACAGGATTAAGTGAATTGTGAGCAGCGGTGAAATTGCTCTCAAATCCGTGAAAGAAGGATAATAGAACGGCTGTTATTTTCAACGGCGTGACAGTAACTGACCCAAAGGGGTGCAAGTGTTATTTTAACAGGCAGTTTTTAAAGCAAAGCCATACTTGAATATTAGCGACATGTACCATAGTGTAGTTCGCGAAAAGGAGATAGGATAAACGCCTTTTAGGCAAGAAAAAATAGAAATGGAGAAGGACAATTGTAAAAAAATCGAGATATACAGAGGTCATTAAAATGCCGAAAATTCAAAGAGTAAAATATTAAACCGATGGTTTCGGAACAAGCATATGATCCTGTAGAGATGATCTTAATAATTTTGTTCGTCCAGCCTAATTTAGGTGACATTTCCTATGTATTTTTGCATTCTAAAACTTCTCTACAATTTGTGTATATTTATTAATAGTTTTTAACCCTCAGCATTTATGCTAACCAGGGGATAAACAATTTCATACGGGCAAAATGTGCCCCATCGAAATAAGGGTTTTAGACCCCAAGTATGTTTGGATGAAATGTGTTTCAGACAATTTGGAGTTGATTTAGGCATGGCCGTCCGCCCGTCTGGCTCGCTGGAGCGCACGACAACTCTCGAACGGATGAACCGATTTGGTCCAAAATTTGGCTTTCGTAATATTTTGTCCAAACTTAAGTTAAGTTCTAAGATGGGTTATATCGGTCCACTTCTGCCGGTACCTCTCCCACAATATTTCGAAAGTGTTCGGAAAATTTGTGCGCACCATAACTCTAGAAGGGAGAAACCACTTTGATCCAAACTTTGCACATCGTGATATGTCTTCATAACTTAGATGAGGGTCCAATAAGGACTCAATCGATCCACTCCTTCGGGTACCTGCCACACAAAATTTCGGATAAGTTTAGATTAGGACCTGCTCTAAAATCGCTTTAATTTTTTTGCAACAACTTGTATTTACTGCTTCCATACGACGGTACAAGTTCCATCAGGAGCAAGTCCATACTTCCCGAGAAAATAGCCTGAAAGGTGCAAAAAACCCCTATGATAGAGTGTGCAGTGGTTGGAGCGCAAGATATGTCTCGAACGGATCTGCCGATTCGGTCCAAAATTTGGCCTTCATAATATATTGTATAAACATAGTTTAAGTTCGAAGATAAGCTATATCGGTCCACTCTCCTTCAGGTACCTCCCCCTCAAATGTTCAAAAACGTTTGGAAAAATTGCTCGCACAATGACTCTTGAAGGGAGTGACGGGTTTGGTCCATACTTTACACATCCAAATATTTCTACCAGATATAGATCAGGTTCGAATATGGACTATATTTGTCCACTCCTTCGGGTAACTCCCACACAAAATTTTGGATATGTTCACATTAAGACCTGCTCTCGGATCACTTTGATTTTTCTGAAGCTACTTGCATTCGCTGTAAAAGTTTTTTTCAGGTACAAGTCCATACTTCTTGAGAAAGCAGCCCGAAAGGTGTAGAAACCCCCTATGTCAGCATATGTAGTGGCTGGAAAGCACGAAACATCTCGAACTGATCAACCGATTTGGTCCAAAATTCAGCATTCGTCATATTTTGTCGAAGCTTAGTTTCAGTTCGAAGATGGGCAATACCGGTTCCCAACTTCCGGTACTTCCCCCAATATTTTGAAAAAGTCACTAAAATGGTATGCGCGATATCTTTTGAACAGGGGCAACCATTTTGAACCAACTTTTGGTCAAATTTAGTTTAAATTCTAAAATGGCACATGTCGGTCCTCTCCTTAGGGTACTTCCCCCAGTTCAACATTTATGCCTAAGTGCAGTTAAGGGACTGTTCGAAGATCCTTTTGAAATGTATGCCCGATGCTGCTCGTTGTGGTCCTGTTTACAGCGACATTATGTTTTCCGTGGACAATTCCATGCTTCCTAGCATACTGGTCCAAGCTGAAAGACTAGTGGACTCGATATCTATCGCAAAGACATGGCTTCCAAAATAAGATGCACTTCCATAATGGACTATGTCGGTCCATTTCTTTAAGTACCTCCTTCGCAACATTTTTGAACTTTAATCCTAATCCACATTTTTGTCGGCCCATAATTTTGAACCCCCTAAATACATACGTTTATTTTTTTTTTAAGTTTTTCAATTTTCACAAGCTGGGGGTATATCTCTGTCGGCAAAGCCGACTGATACTTTTTTACTTGTTTAATTCTCGTGTTTGAAGACACGATTTTTTATGTACTCGTTCAAACCGCAAATATATGTGAAGACTAAACGTCAAATTTCAGGAATTTCGGTTGGATAATATGGATTTGTTTAGATCCCATATATCTGCACCTAAACTCCACTTTCTGTATATGCCTACTCTACTTCATAAACACCATTGGTATGGCATGAAAGATTCCATTATCAAAACTAAACATTCTAAAGCCCATTAAAAGCGCATTGTCTTAATACACGAAAAATTCAAAATTAACTCTGATCCAAATAACTAGTAATAACAAATTCCTTTTGTTGTAATAAATGTGTATTTAGTTCTTTTTTGTTCTCCTTTTACGCTAATAATAATGCATCATTACTGTAATGGAAACATCAATAACATTTCGTCTTCTTTCTCTTGCATTATTTCCTTTGATCATTTAACAATTATTTTCATAATACATGAAGCTTGAAGTTGTTTCATGCTGTAGCCATTAACATAATTGAAAAAGGACGGAAAAAATTGAAATGATTGGTAGAAAATTGTTCCATTTCCTTTTTTTACATTTGAATAGAGTGGACAAAAGAAAGAAGACAAAGAAGCAACTTGTAATAAATATGTAAAGTGACTATTCTAGTAAAATTGAATTTAGGAATATTAATAATAGAATTTACTCAAAATAATATCAGCTTTACAACAAATTCCCTGAAAATGTAGTATACAATTTATATGCATTTAAAATCTCCAAAATCCCTTTTGAGCAATAGTAAATATTTGAGAATTTTAAATGAAAATTCCAAAAGATAAAAATTATGTTGATACGAATTTGAATTCTAACTCTCTGGGGTTGTACAGAGGACATGTGCATATCTAATGTTGTCCTACCATAACAACATTTCATGGCATGTTGTGTAATTTATGTTTATGCTATGCCAAATGAAATGAAACCAAAAGAAAAATGAAACTACTCTTCAGTGCTTAAATCTCTTAAATAAATAAACTCACAAATTTGTCAACGTCTGTCTGTCTTTAGGTTTGGTTTTGGGTTTTTAGGTTCCTCCTAAAAATAAAACGATTTTCTTGGCATACTTAGGGGATTTGGCAAATAGATATTTTTAATTTTTGGGTTACTAGTTAAAGAAGAATATGTTAAAACATAAATTTTCACAATGAACACGTAGATGAGAACAAAAGACATAGAAAGGGTTTGCTACATTGTTATGGAGATAAAATGGAGACGAGTATGAACGCCTTGGAAAATTATTGCATGGATGAGTACAGGCAAAACCCAACTATTGAAATGAGCTGTGCCGACATTTTTTTACCAAAATCAAAGAAATGGTCAGATTAATTTTGGAATATATAAGCAGACGTCTACGACCAAACTCTTGGTCAAAAACCAATTTATAATACCCTTCCCACATAGTGGTGTAGGGTATAGAAACGCTCAGCTATCCTAATTCCCAATTTTTCGATTTTTAGACGGTCTACTGTCATAGGCAGGTCAAGTTTGAAGATGGGCTATATCGGCTTACGCATTGATATAGCCCCCATTGAACGGTTTCTCCCAATTGCCGGTAGATTGAGGGTTTGGCACCAAAAATTGTCAACATAGGTCCATGTTTTTTTATATTTGGGGTTTTTGGTGATCACAAAACATCTCCACAAAAAATTGCCTTGTTTTGGTATAGCCCCATATAGGGGAACCACGCGAGTCTCGTTATTTTGAGGTTTTTAGTGACTGAACTACTCCTTATTCAAATTTTGAAGTTCCCTACAGTAACTGAACTTCTCCATCAAAAATTATCAAGATAGTTCCATAGTTTGATATACCCCCATATAATGGTCATCCCGATTTTAGGAAATTGGAGAATTTAAGTTACATTTTTTGACCGTACTGGCATTTGATATTCGCAGTGGTCACAAAACATCTGCACCAAAAATTGTCAACAGAGATAAATGTTTTGGTGCGGTAGCTCCCGATTTTCGGTATTTTGAGGATTTTATCTATACTTTTTACCTAACTACCTGTCGTTTGACTTTTCAGGTTCCCAGTGCTCACAAAACTTCTCCATCAAAAGGTGTCAACGTAGGTCCATGTTTAGGTGTAGCCTCCTATAACGTTACCTCCCGATTTTCGGTATTTTGAGGATTTTAACTACATTTTATAACAGAACTATCCGTAATTTGTCATCTGAGGTTCCCTGTGGTCACAAAACTTCTCCACCAAAAATTGCCAACATAATTCCACACTTTGATATAGCCCGCATATAAAGTTGCCGCCAGATTGAAGACATTTGTAGATAAATTATCTGACCTTATTTAGGTATGGTGTATCCGCGGTCATAAAATATATCCAAATAAAATTATGAACAGGTAAAAAAAAACAATTATTCCTAACTTTTTTTGACAGAACTAACTGTAATTTGTCATCTGAGGTTCCCAGTGGTCACAAAACTTCTCCACCAAAAATTGCCAACATAATTATAGACTTTGATGTAGCCCGAATATAAGGGTGCCGCCCGATTGAAGACATTTTTAGATACATTATCTGACCATATTTTGGCATGGTGTGTCCGTGGTCATAAAATATGTCCCAATAAAATTGTGAACAGGAAAAAAAATGATAGAAAGATAGGCCTAGTGTCAACAACAGTCGAACATTGCTAGATCGATCCAGAATTTTATCCTGATCAAAGGGTGGCAAATGATTATTTCAATGCTTTACAAACGGAAAAATAAACTTAAAATACCTAAAGGGAAGCTAGGGTCGAGGACATAAAAATGCCGACCAGAGCTCCCCTGCCCTTTTCAAGGCTTCGGGAACGGCTGCATTTATGTTAAGAACTATTTAAAGACATTCCCCTCCTGGCTCAAACTTACATATTTTTCAGCATTATCACACAGATTTCGTCTGAGCGTTTCCGGTGTTAGGGAGCCAGCTATGGCATTAATTGACTTTAAGGCACTGACGTTAGATGAACAGGACAGCAAGTTCAATGAATGTATGAGAAGCATCAATGTCATACTCCTTGGCAGACGCTGCCTGGTGAAGCCAAGTAAGTTCAAATGGAGGACCCGTGAGCTAGGTCTGATGCAGAGGGGTCTTCCGCGTCTGAGAAAGCGTATTCAAAGAACCAATGTTGAGGATCCTGCATAGCTTAAAGCTGAGTTCCTTGCTGCTCTTAGGACGTACAAGGACGATCTACACGGTGCTCTTGAACCAACTTTAAATGAAAGGAGCTTACACCTGGGAAGTTTTTGCGGATTCTGAAACGACAATGTTCATAGATGAGAAAAATAAAAAAAAAAAAAACAAAAAAAATGCCGGGCCGCTTTTTAAATAAATCGCGATCAAAAATCACATTGTTAGGGGTTTTTTAGGTTTTCAGGATTTTGTTTGGAAGCCGCAAGTCCTATCGAAATAGGATTAGAGAAAATATTGTCTCTAGAAGATTGACCTTTTTGGTACTTTCGTAGGTTCTAAAATTTTTGAGATATAGAAGTTCAAATTGAGACAATGCACTGACTGTATCGCCTCCTTATAAACAAATGTCATGGACGGTGCGCCTTACCTAACTTTAAATAAAACCGCTTACACCTGTACTCATTTTTTGAGTTACCGACAGCAGGAATGATTCTTGGGGAAAAGTATACCGTGTCGACAGGATGGATCTAAATGTCAATTTGAAATGCATATGTTGTGTATTAGCTCCACGACGACTGCCTCGGGTGGGAGAAAATGTAGGTATCTTGCTGGTTACGTTCTTCCCAAGGTCAGAGACGCCTTTGTGGGAACTGGATGAGCCTCCGAGATTGGAACATTTTGATGTTGAGGACAAAATCGTACAGTATTGACGGTATGATTGGAAGGATGTTTAAAGCCATCTGGAAAGTCATGCCTGAGTATATTGAGTACTTGCTTAGTGCTTGCTTTCGTTATGGATACTTCTCGCGTGTATGTAAGGAGAGTCGTGTGCTGGATAGCTTATGAAGAAAAGTGCTGGAGAGCTTATGGAGAAAAGTGCCGGAGTGCTTATGGAGAAAAGTGCTGGAGAGCTTATGAAGGCTTTGTCCCCGCATCAGTTCGGCCAAGGGTAGAGGTATGCTGGGCGCGTGAATGCATGTGCATATCAAGTGCCAAGATGCCTTAGGCATATTTGTAGACGTTAAGGGAGAATTTTTCCTTCTTTCATCGGATACGGTGAGATTAGGTGTCAGGAGTTTGCTCTCTGGTCAAGTTATTTTAGTGAACGAAAGCCTTGTGTCATGGAGCCCATTGAGACGGTCTGGGTAGCAAGACTACCCACAGGGATCCATCTGTTAGGAACTAGCGACCACATTTAAGATATGTGAGTATGCTTATGACCTGATTATCATGATTGAAGGTGAGACTCAGTAATTGATATGTATTTATGTTCGTTTTTCGGGTTAATCTGTCTCCGTGTCTATCTGCAGTTCTGGGAATGTGACTACTACGATGTAGTGTAACCACAGATCTACTAGAGTAAGTTGAGAAGGTTTGGCAGAGCATTTGAAAAGGTGCAGTATGCCGTGCGGGCCTGTACCACATGCTGCTCAAATGTCTTGCACGCCGTCATCGATCCTTGGCATATAGGAATTCAGACGGTTGCACCATCCCGGCGTAGTTGAGTCAAAACAACTCTGGTTTGTCGTGGCAGCTGCCACAAATGGAGGATGTTCTCAGAGAACCAAATTTACAAGATAGTTGTTTATGGCATTCGCGACTGATAATGTTATTTAAACCTGTTTGATAGGTGTGCTGATCTAGGTGTTCTCTCTTCAAGAGAGTCTCTTGTAACATTGGACCTCCCTTTCTAGATCATAAAGGACCTTCCTCATATGCCTGGTTGAAGAAGATCCTATCCACCGTATCGGAATTAGGATGGAACTCACGGTAATTCCAGCGCAAGTACTGCCACGAAAGTATGCCATTGTATTTCTGTACTGGAAGAAGCTTTGTCTCCTCATGTAGATGGTCCACTAAAGATATTAGGAGGCACCCTGTTGCAGTTCTCAGGGCGTCATTCTGACAAGTTTGAATATGTTGAATCTAACGCTTTGCACTTATATTCCGGGACCATAGTGGGACATCGTAGTGACCATATCATGGATATAGTGGGGTTCTGGAGTGACCGGCTGGGTGTTGAGAATGAGAAAATGCTGCTGATGCTGCTGAAAGGCAGGTTAGCACATAGTCGTCCTCTCCACACTCGAATTGGTGACCATGGTACGTTAATCAAGTCAAGTACCCGTGTGTAACTATGGCTGAGAGAATGAACTTCCTGCCATACTTTGATCGGTTCAAGGACAAATTGGCAGCTGTTGCTGGTATGTTCAAAAGGGTCTTGCAAACCGATTGAGTAATTCATACATAGAGGGCTTTTTGTTGTCTGTCCAACATAGGGTGCACCTGATGGTATGCCACAGATGAGTCAGTTGTGGAACGGAGACATTTCTTCCCGCCTGAACGTGTAGTCATGTTAGATGGTCTGTGTGTGCGTTTCTGCATTCACGATGTTTTGTATTAGCTGATGTGTGGTTTGCAACTGGCTGAGGATGATTGGCTCGGGCTTTCTGATCTGGTGCATGGGGATATTAGGCTTCGCAGTGCCATCCTGCGGATAGGCGGACGAATGGTGACAAAGGGAGGGTGACGTATGAATTAATTCGTGACGCAACGTTCGCACTGATCCGTCCAGACTTCAGTTTCCGGCTGAGCCTGGGATTCTTACTAACGGGGAATGGCGGATTTATGTGGGTGTGAGAAGACCGAGGACGGACTCATTTACTGACGGAATGTCCTTAATATGTTGATTTGATAATAGAGATTTAGCAAATATGGATATAACGAATGGAGGAAAAGTGGAAAATCAGACCGTTAGCTGTTTAAATAGTCTTACACGTCAAGTGTTTGATAGGAGAAGGGCTAGACTTAGTGGAGGTACGCCGCCGGGTTTTGTTGTGGATGTCGTGCCAGTCACCCTTGATTGTTTTCTCCCCACAACATCCTTGAAAGGAAAAGGGAGTCGTCTCTCAAATCAATGGGTGCAGACCTATTCATATTGGCTTAATGTTAAGGGACCTACCGTTTATCGCTCAGTCCGAACGGCGCACAGTGGTTCAGAATCGTTTTTTCCTGGTCAAAATTCTGTAACTTTTGAACGGATAGAGATATATGCATAATTCTTTTTTTCTTAGACAGATAACACAAGCAACTTTCAGACGAATTATAAGCGGTCAAGTTCGGTCTGGTAGTTGCAGAGAAATTCAAGGTCAAAGTTAAACTTTTGAGTTGTTTAACTTTTTTTCATCAAAATATGAGTGTTTTTGTGGTTTTTATATCTTCCTATGTATTAAAGATGGTCAAACACCAAAAAATAAACAAAATAATTACCAAAAAAAAACTAAAAAAAAAATTCGAAATAAAGTCGAAAAAAAAAAATTTTTTTCAAACATTTGTACAAAAAACTTTTACAAAAAAAATTAAAATTTTTCAAAAATTAAAAAAAATTCTCCTTGTGTTTTAATAAAACTTATATAACTCGTATAAAAACTTGTGTACTCAAAAAAGTTGTAATTTGTGTCATAAAACTGTAATTCATATGGAAACAGTTAATAAATTGAACAAAGTGTTAAACGGACGGAACGGGTACAAAAGTATATATGGGCTGGAAGAGGAGACTTTCGGTCATCTTTCTGTGAAAACAGAACTTTGTTCCATGTTGTTCCACAAAAGTTCTAGTCCTCTAAATTTGGAATTTCATAAAATGTTGTACTCAAGGAAAAATAAAATAGATCATGTTGTGTAAACGCTACGGTAATTTACTAAAACGATTTTTAAAGGCCACAATCCTACCTACCCTACAAAAAAATAATGAACACAATAGCTGTTATAGTTTCAGAGAAATAGCTTCGTCTTCTTCCAGAAATTTGCAAAAATTACGTATTTCCCAAAAATGGGGAAAATGCTCGTCTTTAGGGGCACGCCACGCCCACACATTCCAATATTTGGGCCTAATTTTTTGGTTTCCTTAGTTTCAATATGTTTACTATCGAATCCCATATAGAAATTAAATATCTTTGACAAAACAAAATATTGATTTTTGGCCAGGAAAATCGATTCCTGAACCATTGTGCGGCGTGCCTTACGACACCACTTGTAGAGAAGTTTTTCAAGGCTGAAATACTCAGGAAATTTCGTCTACACTGGTGAACGCACACACTGAGGAGACTTATCACCACCGAAAATTTTGATGTTCTGGTCAGATATTGAACCGCCGACCTTCTGAGTCCAAGGCGAACATGCTTACGAATGCACCACGGTGGCTCCCCGTGTGGTTGGACTCGCTAATTGTTGTGTTGTTCGCGGCAACGTCCCAGTGCGTCCATTGTGCAGTCCGTGAATTGTTGATGGCCCTTTGATGTAAGTTTTTCCACTGGTAAATTGTTGGAGGCCACCAGTCCCCGGATGGAGTTCAATTGGCAAAGTCTTTGCCTAAAAAGTCTGATTGGAGGCAATATTCTGTTAGATCTATTCTGGCAGTTGTTGCTGGAGCCCTTGTGGGAGCAACGCCGTGGTTGTGGCTTGGACCCAAATCGCTGGTAAAGCATTAGCTCGAATGTGGAGTTGCATTACAAACAGCGCGCCTGATCCAAATAAGACAGTTGTGTATATGGGCTCCGCTCCTAACCAAGAAGGCGATTATGTCCAGATACGTGTGAGAGAATTGGTACTCGCACTTATGTGTGGGGTCGTTGGTAGACACATAGTATTCAGCCTGTGTTAAGAGCACTGTGAGGTAGACCAGGTAGGAGCTCACATTAAACACGTCGATTTATGTCCGTTAATAGTTAAACAATTGGACCTTGAAAATTACAAATGCACTTTTTCATATTTGTTGACCAAGTATTGTATTGTATTACCTCCAAAATTATTTCCCGAACTGATCATACCTCTCCAAAAATGTCTGCATTTCTAAACAAAAGGGCTATGGTTATCCCAAAAAATAATTCTGGCTACACTCAGTTTTTAAGGACTTGTTTCCTGTGTTGTTGCAATCATTTTGTGCAATTGTGAACGAACGAAAAACCCCAAATCCTGTAACTGTTTTCTTGTTATCATTATTGTTGTTGTTGCTATTGCTATTGTTCCTGTTCTGTATATTTTGTGTATACTTATTACTCTGTACTCTGTTTATTTCCATTGTTATTGTTTTTGTTGCTGTTGACTTTTTCTGTTTGCTGCAGCTACTAAAAAAGATGATGTTTAGTAAATATTTTACATTTGCCTTTGTCACTATTGTTGGAGATGCCATTTGCTGTTGTTGCATTGTAGTGGCTGCACAGTAACAACGTGGTAGAGGGAAAAAGGGTTAGACGCAGCAAATAAAAGCAAAAACACACAACTATTGTTCATTTTTCATAACCCACTCAGTCAGTCATTCATTTGCTTATCTCACAAGAGTTTATTGTTCTTCTTTAGCAATAAGCAGCAGTTTCTATGTGTGAGTGCAGGAGTGTGTGTTATATATTTTCCGTAAATATATGTAGGCTTTAAGTGCTAGTCATTCTATATAGGAAATAGTTATCTAAATATGAGCTATGTATGTAGTTGTGTGTAGGCAGTAATAGTGGGAGAATATTAAAAAAAAGAAAAACAAAAACAAATCTTAGAACCTAAATAATAATAATAGGCAAAGTAGTTTCATTGTTGAATTTTTTCTTCCTCTCATGAAATGTCATCTTGGTTATTGTACACTTTCGTTGTTGCTGTGGCAGTTATTACTGCTGCTGCTGATGCTCACTTTTTTGTGGATTCATCTTTACCATATTATTGTGGTTGCCTTTGTTGTTGCTGCTTTTGCGGTAATTTATGTCAGTCACAATACATAGCTAGTGTTTTTATTGTTTTCATTTCTTTTGTCCGGATTTTTAATAACTTTTATTTAATTTAAAGAGACATTTGAAGGATACAACAGAAGAGATTTTGTTTTACAAATAACAAAATATATTTTACTAGATGTAGATTTCTATATGTCATATATGCATTGCCATAAATTGCATCGGGTTGTGTGTTTACAGGGATTTTTGTAAATACAGGGATTTTTGTAATATGCACGTATGTGTGTCAATGTTTATACATAAAACGATTCTAGGTTACAAGTGCAAATTATTTGAATTATTAAAGTCCCACAAATATATTTTAATTAAAACAATTTACAAATGAATGACACAAAAATTCTGATTTGAATTAAAATATAAGGAATTCAGCATCAAATTGATGTATATATGCAAAGATAGGTAGAATACTCAGAAAGGTTACATTTAATATCCTACACAAAAAAATTAATGAATGAAAAGTACCAATAAAAGTTGACAACACTGTTGACATTGGTAGGACTTTGTGACAGCTTTATTTTGGTTGTTAACTTACCGAAAAATTTCGCTGATTACCGAAATTATAAGAATTTTAATTTTAACGATTTTTGTCGATATATCAAAAAATGTGTTACAGAATTCCACTATTGGCCCCTGGCACTGCAGACCCATAAGCCTTTATTTGGCAGAAGATGTTTATAATGTGTAGGGGTTTAATCTGATTTAACAAACTTTCTTACTTAGGTAGTCTGATCCCTAAAATGTATCCCATAAGCCGAACTAAGAATAGATGTCCGATCTATCCGATGTCTTGCGGTCGGTTCCCAATTTTGAATATCAATATAACTTATTTCAAATAATATTTTCATCGAAGTGTTGGCTTTTTCGCACTCCATGTACCGTGATATGGTTTGTTAGAGGAAAACTCATACAAGTAAAAAATGTATCAGTCGGCTTTGCAGACAGAGATATACCCTCGGCATGTGTGAGTTGAATCAGGTTTTTTTTTTTAAAGTATGTATTTAGAGCAGCAGTGCTCAATTGGGGTCCCACGTGTTGTCTGTGGGTGTCAATTTGCTCATTAACACAATTAGAAAAAGAGAGCTTTTATTTTTGAAATGAAAATTTTCAATACACAAATTTTTTCCAACAAGACAACCCAACAAACCAACATTACTTGAGAAAATATTATATTAGAATTTTAAATGCTTGAAAATATCCCTTGAAAATATTGAACGTGTATGCTAATTGTGTCTATACAAATTATTTTTCGTAAATTTTATAAAATCAGCAACTAGCTAAATTTTCGTGTCTCAAATCCAACACAATAACAAAATATTTTTGTGTTTGTATGAACAGGACTGATTTATAGTAGGCCTGCCACTACAATTTGTGCATTGAAAATGTTAATTTCAAAAACAGAAGCTCTCTTATTTAGTTATATATGTGAGGAAATTAACACACACCCACAGCCCATGGGCGCAGATATGGGTTTCTATGATTTACGGGGTTTTCAAAACTTTGGGTGTACGAACTTGCCAACAAAAATATGGATTTGGATTAAAGCTCAAAAGTTTTGCAGGGAAGGATGTGGGTCCAATTTAGGAGTCATTCCTCTTGATAGATATCGCGCCCGCCTATCAGTTCAGTCGGTTACCATATAATTTAGAGCTTTCGGACAATTATATCAGGAAACATGGACCCCTATATACCCTCATTAGCATAAATGCTGAGGTTATAACTATAGACTTGTGAAATCAATCTACGATAGCGAGCAGACGTATACCCCTGTAGTTACAATATACAGTCTTATCTTCCTCTTTGCGTGGGACAGAGGATGCTTACGTTCCAATCAACATTCCTCTTCTCAGATGGTGCTAACTAGCTGATAAATACGGCTTATCAACGCACCGCTTTCGGTTGTGAACACCTCGATGGTCTTGTTTACTGACAATATGGACTGTTATTTTTTTAGTGGATCTGGCAACCCCCTGGTTGAGTTCTGCTGTAGGTAATATTTATGATGGCAGTCTATCCTGGCGAACTAAAAATTACATCAAACGTATTAGTTTTCAGATATTCCCGGCCAATAGGACATTGATTGCATGTAATATGATCTGGTACCCCCCAGGTCCATATGGTAAACCCTTTAGTGTGGATATTCTATGCCTTATATTGTTGATACATGCTAGTAGTTAATCCTTATTAAGAATAAAAATCATAAAATGTCATGATTTCTACCGAAAACACGGGGTATTTTGGAACCTCCATTACATTTTGAAAACAATTGTTTGACACCTTGCATCGATATATAGATAGATATTCTACTTTCCATCGTCTACAACAATTTTAATGTAATGGATAGGGCATCGGTAATATGTTTTTTTCTATACGCTCTTAAAATATATCTTTGGTCTGGCTCGTAAAATATATCACGGAGGTTATCGGTATTATTTCGCAGTAGGATAAAACAAATAAAAGGATAATTCTCATTCACAATAAATTTCTCCGTTTATGCTGATGAAGCCGAGCATGCTACTGTGTGTCCTATTACAAATCCTTGACAGGATAATTAAAAACTCAACCATGAAAAGTCAACTTTTAAAATTTTCCGTAGTCAAGAGTCGACTTCGATTACACTGTGCGACAACCAAAAAATTGACAAAAAAAACTAAGTAGATTATTTCTAGTTTTTTCGTCATAAGGTCTCAGAATACACCAAATCTGTAAATCTTATCTAATCGCCAGAAATCTCTAAAATGAAGAACACGTTTTAGGGTTATATTCGGACTTCATCTGAGTTTATTCAAAACTATAACACACAACATAATTCTAGAGAGATGACGTCAAAGACAAAAATAATCTTCGTCGAATTTCACTATGAGTCACCAAAGGCATGAAATGTCTATTTACATTATATATCATGAAAATATCAGTATCACTTTTGCTGAATAAACATGAAAATATTTCCCTTTTTTTTGCCTTATTAAGGCGAAGGTCATTTATAGTGATATTTAATTAATTCTCTTTCGAGTTGAGTTGTTAGACCTTAGATATACATTGAAAAATTATGAGTCTAACGAAGTCCCACGCATCCAACCATTACGCTAAGTTTCACGGGTGGTTAAGCCGATCTTCAGGCGTATTAGGATGTTTTTGTGGCAGACGAAGGCAAAGCTTGGAAACTAGTATATATATCGCACTTCATTAGATATATGCATATGCGAAATTATGTCAGTTAATTGAAACTCCAAACTTTTCCTATAGTCCTGCTTGGTAATCCCATTTTTCAATGTTCACAAATACTATGGTAAATTTTATTCCTACGTCATTAGTAATTGCTCCTCTATATCAGAAGATTTGTTTTTGATCATCAATTATTGTCTACTAACGATTTGACAAGTTGATGGTGGCTCAGAACGCTAAGACGCCGGCAACCTTGACACTCAGTTGTCGGAGACCCAGGTTCGAATCCCTGCCTGGCTCATGCTGAAATTATTTTTTATTTTTTTTTTTTTTTTTTTTTTTTTTTTGCCTTATTAAGGCGTAGGTCATTTATAGTGATATTTAAATTATCTTTCGAGTTGAGCTGTTAGACCTTAGATATACATTGAAAAATTAGGAGTCTACCGAAGTCCCACGCATCCAATCATTACGCTACAGCTCAACTCGAAAAAGAATTAATTTAATTTCCCAATTTGTTTGATGAACTTTTTTCCGACCTTTTTCGAGTTGATGCATGAAAGTAATATGAAACTTGGTTCTAGATGAAAAGTGTCAAAAGAAAAAAATTTTACACAAAATTTTACTGTGAGTTTTGGAATAAACCATATATCTAGTTATATTATTTCGTTAAAGGAGTTTTTGAAAGATTTTCGAAAAAAAAAGACTAAAAGACCCCTTTGATGAACCGCATGAGGATTTAAATTTTTAACAATAGTATTCTACACATCCTCCTCAGTAAAGTTGCCAAAGTCACTATATACCTAAAATGCAAGGATTCCAAGATATACTAACTCGAATATTTCGAAAAAAAAATCGAAATTGGCGGAACTTGCCCCGCCTACTTTGGTTACTTTCTGATGTAAACTTTAAAAACGCCGACACACGTTTCTAATATTTTTAGTTCTACTTTCATAATCTAATGGGTTTTTCCCATAATTTTGAAAAAAAAATGAATTTTGTGGCACAGTGTTATTCGACTTTTTAACGAAAAATCAACTAATCAGATAATGGAAAGTCGCTTACTTATATCTACTCGTATTACTGCCCCACTGACTCTTAAAGCCTTTGTTGTACAGAATCTTAGGCTGCACCTTACGGTGAACGTTCCTCACGATCTGTGACTCAGTGTGCAATAGTTAGAAAGCAGTACGACCATTGTGGATTTTTGAAATACTTTTTTCAACGACTATCTTGAATTTTTATTTATTTTTTCAACGACCTTCGTGGATTATTTAAATATATGGCGAATAACAAAATTCCTTTACAATTCCATTGGCCAATGCGCGCAAAAGTTATAGCGGTTTTTATTCTGATATAAAGAAAAAATATTTAAAAATATATTTTTTGTTGTTATGAGAAAATGTATCCATAAATCGTTAACAGCATTCCATATCTATTCGTAGTTGTTTAAATAGTTATTAAATTTATTATTATTTTCGCGGAAAATCAACAAATAATAAAAAAATTTTGAAGTACATCCAAATTATCCTGTCCCAGAATCCGTACAAACCCTCAAAAAATAAATTAAAGAATATATGCGGAATCTAGACAATGCGTAGAAAAATATGATACCAAATTTATAGAGATTGGGTACATAAATTGCATATTATAGCAACAACAAAAGAGAAAAACTTATTGTTGGAAAATATTGTTGCAAATATTTTTTTGTTTTGATTCTAAAAATTAGAAAAAAATATTTGGGAGTTCTCCAACTATTTTGCTAAAATCCCATCGAATAATGAATGTGTACTGTTAAAACTTCATCAAAAAATATGGTTTACCATCGCGAGAGTTTAACTGATTACTGTGATAACCTATAAGGGTAGGAAATTAAGAGTAATATTGAAATTACAATCATTCAATTAATATTAAAATTAAAAAGCCCATTATTCGCGAATTAGTTAAAGTCGGTTGATGCGCATCCGTTTTTGGATACAGCGAATCAATCTCTTTCAAAATTTATGCATATTTCGATGTTTCACTCAGGGGCCATTGTGTGCCGCCAGTTGCATCATACACTGCAAAAAACCTTAAAGTTGGTAAAAGTCGCGCAATGTGCATAAGATTTTGATGCGTATCCGGTTTCATCAGCGCCTATAAAAAATACGTCAAAATATACCAATTTTAATTGAATTCTTCAAGAACCGCGGATGTGCCTCCACATTCAATTTTTTGTGAAAGACCCATATTACTCGCGTATCTCTTTTCTTTTATGACACGCGTTTTCGCAAATATTATTATCGCCAGTAAAGGATTCCATTTATGTATAAAATTTTAAAGAAAATCGCGATTTAGTACGCGGATTTGTCAAAATACATTTTTGCTGATTTTCCGATTTTTAAGGTATCTATATCCGCGGTTTTAGTAGATGGATTCGATCGCGGAAGGCGTCATTAGAACCGTCGCGTAAAAAAACTAAATTCAAAGGAAATGGAATGACAGTTGTAAATTTTACACGCAAAAAATAGGTTTTGTAAGAAAATTGACGCATCAAATTTTGGCTTTTCCACTCCAATTACTAGGATGCTGTGAGGAGCACACTCATGAGATATGCATCAAACGACGTAAAATCACGAGTTTTATAATCGTGTTAAGAGTTTGGAATATTAACTTCTTGCGCGTCCGGATTATTAAAAAAATCCAAAAAACCCCAAAATTCCGGCTTCAAAATGTCAGCATCAATTTTAGGTGGATGCAGTGGATATATCGAAAAATCATACACTATAATCTTGTTGCCCATGGAGTATTCTGTGATTCTTTCTTTGGGGATAGGTCTATAAAATGTAAGGTTAAGCCAGAAATCATATGGGAACATAAAAAAACTTGTTGGCTTCAACCCATTTTTACTCATTTTTCTAAATTGATGCCAACACAGCTTCCACGAAAATTAATTTTAATGGTCGACATTATGGGATCCCTCCTAAAACACTTCATTTTAAAGAATTGTAGTCATACTTTATAGAATATGTTAACAGTTCGCGAATTCTGATAGGGTGAAACTCGGATTCATCGATTGCAAAACATTTTTGTTATTTACCATATGTATTTCTTAACGAATACCTTGCATTTTTAAATATATTCTTTCAACGACCATAATAGACTTTTTAAATATTTGTGGCGACTTTCGAGGATTTTTAAAATATTTTTTTCCACGACCATCGTAGATTTTTAAAATATGTATGTGTTTTTCAACTACCTTCGTGGTCTTTCTAAATATTTCTTTTCGGCGACCGTCGTGGACTTTTTATATATATTTTTAGCGACCATTGTTTTTACGACCTTTTGTAGATTTTTATATGTTTTCTTTCGAAGACCATCGTGGATTTTTAAATATTTTTTAACGACCATCGCGGATTGTTTTTAAGTATTTTGTTTTCAACGACCTTCGAGGATTTGGTAACATGGGGCGCCTTCGCCACGTTTTTGTTCAAAATGTTCTCATATCGACATCATTAAAGTTTTTTTAAATATTATTTTGGGTAAGAATATTAGCATGTCTTGACTATAAGTTTTGATATATAAATGATTATAATTTTGTTTTTAAAATATTATTTTTCAGAATTTACAAAATGTCTAAAAAGTGGCGAAGCCTCCCCACCCATGGGGTAGCTTCGCCATCGGCATAGGACATATATCAACGGACTCTAAAACTGCCATTTACCATACTTCCTCCCCAAATATCAACATTATGCAGAAAAGGAACATGTTTAATAATCATAAATGATTCTAAAATTTACGAAAAGAAACATATTCTAGCCGTTAACAAATGAAATTTTTGCCAAATTAGACAGGTTTAGCACAATATTTGATTTCAACTTCACATTGTAGCGTGGCATATCAATAGCATAAACAATTTAAGTTAAACCTGACATATTTCTCACATTAACCCGCAACACCCCTATCATGGCGTAGCCGCCCCACCCCCTACATAGTTCATAATATGAATATATTGACATTTATAATTACTTTTATCATGCAAATTATTTGGATTCATATTCTTCACTAGTTGTCTATTAACGGTATAAAATATAATTTTGATATCACAAAAGGTATACAAGATATCGCAAAATATACCTACCATGAATATTTTTCGCAATACCCCAAAAACATGAAACCGCGTTTATCAGCATTCATATATTTGATAGAAATGCCAATTTTTGGAAGAGATGAAAGATCGTCGATAAACTCACAATTTTCCCTTTAACGGCATTTCTGTAGCAGTTATATTGCTTTCAACGACCGACTTGGATTTTTTGGACATTATTACTTCAAAATTTTATAACACTAATATTAATATACTGCCATATTCAGAATATACTAAAATTTGGCACCAAAAACATAAAAGTTTGGATTCAAATTTCAGATTCGTTGAATAACCCGTGCTTTGTTTTATTCGGTTCTCGGTAGCAGCTCATGCTTTCTATTGACATAACGAATATGTCACTTGTTTGCCTGTATTTATTCTGAAATGTCATTAAAATTCATCAACATTGTTAAATTCCACACGAAGAATTTCTAATAACGTTAATCCCATTTTATTTATTTCAACTTAATTTTCACAAAATAATTAGCGCAACATATAATCAAATCAGAAACAACAATTTCCAGAAAAACTTTTAAAACGTTCTCACAATAACAACAATTTGTAGCAGATTTTTGTTAATACGAAAAAGTTTTCACAACAACAGAAAAGTAATTAAACTTAAAGTATACTCGAAAATCTAATTAAAAACACAATTTGCAAGAAATCTCTTTGGGCTCTCTATTTTGAAGTGTCATTAACTATAATTTGACATTTGCCTTGCAAAGCCCAAATGAAAAATGCCTATAAGTTAAGATTTTGTCCAATGGAGCGTTTCTTTAAATTTGACAATTTAAAACAAATTATCCACATAGAACAGAAGGACAGACATACTTCATTTTCTAAAGTTGTTCCTTTTCCAAACTTGTTTTCATTAACCCATTTGTTTGAAATAGCTCAAAATGTCAAATAGGAAACGTGTCAAGTATTGAAATCATGGAATCTGACGTACTTAAATGTTACCAAATTACATCAAAATATTTAAAGCAACTCCAACACTTGTCTAAATAACCTGTTACTGTTGCTGTTGTTGCTGCTGTTGTTTAAAAGTTCTTGTCAAACTGTTACCGTTGACAGTTGGCTTGTTGACACCTTTGTTTAGGACTTCCGTTGGTATGGTCGCCAGCCTCAACATGTAACCCAACAGGATAGCGCAGCACAAGGAAGGTAGATGCTAAGAAATAATAACATGCTACAGCGAACAAGCGAGTTGTTCTGATTTAATTAATTTTATCACAGTTGGTGTTAATGAAAGGGGCAGGGCAGCAGCAGGTGAGGGGAGATGGTCGTGTTCGTTAAACGAAACATGCCCACTTTTGTTGTATTGCCAATGTTCGCGATGTCAAAGTGAATGCTGCTGCTGTTGTTGATGCTAAAACTTTGGCTTAGAACATTCACCTGAGGCGTTTAACATCGAAACAGCAGTTGGTTGTTAAAATCGAATGTGGTATTTTAAAGGCGGACAAAAATAAAAGGAATTCTGAAAATGTGGAATTTGTAGGACTAAAATGCGTGGATTTTTTAAAGAATATTTTTTCAAGGTCCGTAAACATATGGCTTTTTTAAAAAATATTTTTCAAGGACTATAAGGAACGTGAATTTCTTAAGAATATTTGAAGTGGATTTTTTAAAAAATATTTTTTCAAGACCTTGGGGAACGTGGATTTCTTAAAACAATATTGGATTTCTTAAAGAATTTTTTTACAAGGTCCTTAAAGTAGTGGATTTGTATACAATATATTTTTACAAGGACCTTAAAGAACGTGGATTTTTTAATGAATATTTTTACAAGGACCTTAAAGAACGTGGATTTTTTAAAGAATATTTTTTCAAAGACCCTAAAGAACGTGGAATTTTTAAAGAATATTTGGTGAGAACCCTTGTTGATTTGTAAAGAATATTTTTGAAGGACCTTAAAGAACGTGGATTTTTTAGAGAATATTTTTACAAGGACCTAAAAGACCGTGGATTTTTTAATAAAATATTTTTACAAGGACTTTAAAGAACGTGAATTTTTTAATAAAATATTTTTACAAGGACTTTAAAGAACGTGAATTTTTTAATAAAATATTTTTACAAGGACTTTAAAGAACGTGGATTTTTTAAAGAATATTTTGTGAAGGACCCTAAAAAATTTGGATTTTTAAAGAATATTTTTTACAAGGACTTTAAAGAACGTTGATTTTTTTAAAGAATATTTTGTGAAGGACCATAAAGAATGTGGATTTTTAATGAATATTTTTTAAATGACCTTAACGAACGTGTATTTTTGAAAGAATAGTTTTGCAAGGACCTTAAAGAACGTGGATGTTTAAAGAATATTTTTAAAGGACCTTAAAGAACGTGGATTTTTTAAAGAATATTTTTTTAAGGACCTTAAAGAACGTGGTTTTTTGAAAGAATATTTTTTAAAGGACCTTAAAGAACGTGGATTTTTGAAAGAATAGCTTTACAAGGACCTTAAGGAACATTGATTTTTTAAGAATATTTTTTAAAGGACCTTAAACAACGTAGAGTTTTAAAGAATATTTTTTCAGAGGACCTTAAACAACGTAGAGTTTTAAAGAATATTTTTTTCAAGGACCTTAAACAGCGTGGATTGTTTAAAGAATCATTTTATCAAGGACTTTGAACAATGTGGTTTTTAAAGAATATTTTTTAAGGACCTTAAAGAACGTAACATTTTTAAAGAATATTTTTTTAAGGACCTGGACCTGGATTTTTTGAAGATTATTTTTTTAGGGACCTTAAAGAGCGTGGATTTTTTAAAGAATATTTTTTTCAAGGGCCTAAAAGAACGTGTATTTTTTAAATAATATTTTTTCATAAATTTAAAAGAACGTGGATTTTTTAAGAAAATTTTTTCAAGGATTTTAAAGAACGGGGATTTTTAAAGAACATTTTTTCGAGGACCTAAACAGAACGTGGATTTTTAAAGAATATTTTTTCGAGGACCTAAACAGAACGTGGATTTTTAAAGAATATTTTTTCGAGGACCTAAACAGAACGTGGATTTTTAAAGAATATTTTTTCGAGGACCTAAACAGAACGTGGATTTTTAAAGAATATATTTTCAAGGACCTAAACAGAACGTGGATTTTTAAAGAATATTTTTTCCAAGAATCTTAAAGAACGAGGATATTCTAAAAAACATTTTTTCCTAGAATCTTAAAGAACGAGGATATTCTAAAAAACATTTTTTCCTAGAATCTTAAAGAACGAGGATATTCTAAAAAACATTTTTTCCAAGAATTTTAAAGAACGAGGATATTCTAAAAAACATTTTTTCCAAGGATCTTAAAGAACGTGAATTTTGTTAAAAAGTCTTCCTTCCAAGGATCTTAAAGGAAGAGGATTGTTTGAATAATATTTTTTCCAAGGACCTTAAAAAAGGATTCACATAAATAAATAAGTTTTGTACAATTTTCATTAACACACGAAATATAAATGGCGTTACCATCTAACCCATCCCCTAACAAAAGTCAACGTCTTTAACCATTCATTCACCTTAGAAATCTCTTTCGCCGTTATCATGGTGTTAGAGAGACTTACACGTAGAGCAAATGCGCCTAAAACCATTACCAAAAGAAGACTGGAAAATGTAATTTGTCAGTAGTCGTGAAATTAAATAGGAGATAGAATTAAAGGCAAACAGGCAAATTGCACACACAGCTCCTGGCTTTATTTTATTATCACATCTTAAGTTATATAGCCTACACAACATACATTTGTGTGGGCAGATCTTTAAAGTTCTACTAAATACCACACATATAAGCAAGTTCTGTGTATATATGTAAGTTTGTATAACGAAATGGTTCATTGACCCTTTTCCACAAAAACAATAGAAAACCAACAGCAACAAAACCAACATGGCATTATGGTATTGTCATCATCACCTGCGATTCTGTGTAGCCTGGAGTTATGTTTGTAAACATTGTTACTGTTTCAGTGAATCAGGCTTGCGGGCTGGATGTCTAAATGTTGGTGTTAGTGTACATGTGCATGTGTGTGTGTAACCCAAGTTATTATGTTAATGCAAGATACTGTTGCCGGTGTTGTATTCTTCCCTATATGAAGGTATGGCATTTTGTGGATATATGGAAGAATTTAGATACGAGGTTCGGGGTAGTCAGTAAGTTTTCTTTTGTTGAAGAATTTTCAAGGATAACAAGGGAATAAACATTGATTTTAAAAAAAAAATATATATTTTTGAAATATTGCTGGATTCATAAAGAATATTTTTTTAAGGATTACCGATGCAGTAAACTTTAACTCTTTAAAAAATCCACGTTTATGGCCTTGTGAATACTTGAAAAATATTCTTTAAAAAATCCACGTTTATGGCCTTGTGAATACTTGAAAAATATTCTTTAAAAAATCCACGTTTATGGCCTTGTGAATACTTGAAAAATATTCTTTAAAAAATCCACGTTTATGGCCTTGTGGATACTTGAAAAATATTCATTAAAAATCCACGTTTATGGCCTTGTGGATACTTGAAAAATATTCTTTAAAAAATCTACGTTTATGGCCTTGTGGATATTTGAAAAATACTCTTTAAAAATCCACGTTTATGGCCTTGTGGATACTTGAAAAATATTCTTTAAAAAATCTACGTTTATGGCCTTGTGGATATTTGAAAAATACTCTTTAAAAATCCACGTTTATGGCCTTGTGGATACTTGAAAAATAATCTTTAAAAAATCCACGTTTATAGCTTTGAAGATTTTTGAAAAATTATCTTTAAAAAATCCACGTTTATAGCTTTGAAGATTTTTGAAAAATAATCTTTAAAAATCCACGTTTATAGCCTTTAAAAATGTATGTCTCGTGGTCCTGTCAACATTTTTATATCGCCCGACTCCAGTTGCGAACACATACTCTCACCCTTATACCCATCCCCTTAAATCAACATGGACACCGTTGTCGTTAACCCACATTTAACTTGTAAGTGCTAATAATAGTACCTTAACTGTTCTCTCTGACTCGGTCTCTCACGTCACTGCTGGCTGTAGAAAATGTTGGTGACAAGGATGATGTTAGCTAGGAAAGCTATTGAAAAATAACACACTAAAGACATGAACAACTGCGCCTTTGTGTGTATGTGTGAGGTAATTGTTGTTGCTGTATGTGTGATAAGATAGACATTGGCTGACAGTAAATATGTTGAAAGCTGACAGCGGACAGAAAAGTCGCATTAACATGTTAAGCAAACACACAGGACCTGCAACATTATTACATGAACAAACAACAATAACCACAGCAACTATGTCACTTCCAGAAAATATGTCACTCATTAATGTTTAAATTTTTTGTGTGTTTTTCTGTAGAATGGGTTGTAAAATTTTATTAAATTCTGGTAAAGACAATAGCTATCAACAAACAACAGCCACAAAGTGTAAATATGGTTTTATTTGTGGACAACTCTTCTTCTCTCTTAGTAGTTAGCTGTTCTATATTTTGTAGTTTACCACATGTTAGGGTATCCATAACATATCACAGACACACACTCTCAGACACCTACTCATCCTCCACTTCCTATGTTCATATTCATTCATTTTAAATAGGAAACGGAAACAATGTTTGATAATGAATGAACATTGCCACTTTTGTTAGCTTCAACAGTTTGGTTTGAAATAACAAACATATCCTGCCTACTAATGGTCATCCTGGACCGGAGAAACAACATTATTTCAGACATTAAAATTCATATAAATAGTGGTGTTGAACATGCACACATACATGGGATGTGGACACTTAATTTAATTCAGTGTTACCAACATTCCAAAAAAGGATGTTAAAGGAATAATAAAATAAATGTTAGACAATAACACTGTGCAACATTTTAAGGTAATCTTGTGCAAACAATTTGAACTGAGAATTTTTTGAAAGTACAAAACCAAACGACGAAAACCCTAGTTGTGTTTTTTGTGTTAGACCCTGCTTAGATTTTATGGCCCCATCTAAACATGGTTAAATATTCACTTTTTAAAGCAATTCTGGTTTATACCTCTGAAACCTATGTGAATCTTCATCTGACCTCTGAATTAAATTTGTAGATAAGGGCAAGAATAAAATATTTGGAGAAACAGTAAACTCTAAAAACTATATTTATTGCCTCAAATTTAATAAAAAATTTCCATAATTTGTATACATTTCGCACCATATCTCCAAAACCGTTAATTTTTTCTTAATGTTTTCTCATGGAAAAATATTAGCTCGAATGTAATACACAACTCTTCAAAACATGTCATTGTTGTAAAATGTCTCTATCACGTTGTTTTCAGTATATTATTTAACGACCATTTAATAAATATGTCAATATTGTGACAAAATCCGAAATGCGAGAATAAACCTTTGGTGTGAACTGTGTTTGAAATTCTTGTAGTAAAAGATATGATGCAAAATACCGCTGAAACAACATAAAGTAAGCATTTTAGAGTTTCATAATGTTCCGCAGAATTGCTGAGAACTCTATTTGGAATATTTTTGCAAAAGGTTACATGGTTCAACTCCCAATAGTTTAGCTGATACTGACATGAATTTCAGAAATTATTTAAAATTGTCTATATTTTATCGATTTTGATGCCCTATTTGGTGTTTTTCTTATGTGGTCTGTTCAGGAGATAAGTTCTACTACCAAATACAGCAAGGCCAAATTCCTAATCGTTTCTGAAATAAAGGCTCGATAAATGCAAAAAAAAACTGTAGCCCGGTTTAGATGAGGCCATAAAATCCGAACTGGATCCGAGATGCAACGATTGCGTTGGCTAGGCCATATCATGAGAATGAGCGATGATGAACCCGCTAAAAAGGCGTATGAATACATGCCACATGGCGGTGCACGCAGAATCGGCAGGTCTAAGCTTCGTTGGAGCATACAAGTGGATGAAGAAATGAAAAGGTAGTTTATTTCAACTGCATAGGGTTATAATTTGACCCATAAGGGTGGTTTCTGCTTGTTTCAGATATTTTGTGAATCAATAATAAAGCAAAAAAAAAATTGTTGTTATGGTGACAGGCAAATATATGTAACATTAGGGACCACATGCCCAATAAGCGGAACTTTTATGAAATGATCAAAGGCCGAGCTTAAACTGGATTTAACGGTAAATTATTAGACACCTCTGGGGAAGATAACCTAAAGATTTGATCCAATACTTCCACTAACAGTTTGCAAAACCAGTAAGGAAAGGATCAAAGTCGGACGGGGCTGACTATATTATAGCCTACACCACTGTGAATAGGTAAAATATAAACAGATTACGATATAATTTGGCACATATATTTCTATATCAAACACCAACACAAATTCCAAAATTCATCAAAATTAGACATACATAGCGTCCTTGGTGCATCAAATACCTTAAATCGGGCGAAAATATATATGGCAGCTATATCCAAATCCGAACCGATTTCGATAAAATTTGGCACATTTATTTCTAGACCAAACTCCGTCACACATTCCAAGTTTGATTGAGATCGGACATATATAACGTCTTTCGTGCACCAAATACCAAAAATCGGCCGAAAATTTATATGGGCGCTATATCCAAATCTGAACCGATTTTAATATTATTTGGCACATTTATCTATGGACCTAATTCCGTAACACATTCCAAATTTCATCAAAATTGGACAGATACAGCGTGTTTGGTGCATCAAATACCTCAAATCGGCCGAAAATATACTTATATGGGAGCTATATCCAAAACTGAACCGATTTTCACCAAAAGCATTAGGCTAAAAAAAATTATCTTCCCCAATTTTAGCCAAATCGATCAATAAATGCGAGCTGTACGTTGCGAACGGACGAACGGACATGCATAAATCGACTAAGAAAGTGATTCTATACATATTCATAGAAGGAACTATGGGTCTATCTCTTTTCCTTAGGCATGTTACATACAAATGCACTAACACATAATACCCTTACCACAGGGTGGTGTAGGGTATAAATAGCATCTGAGTCTGGTTAAAGAATATAGCTTTTTGCGATAGGGGGACTACAAATAGTAGCGAAGTCGACGAAGATACCACAGTCCCAATCCCAGAAGATGGTATTGAATGTATACCATCCGGCCAAGATGAGGTAAAGACAGCAATAAACCGGCTGAAGAATAATAAGGCAGCAGGAGCTGATGGCCTACCAATCGAGCTGTTCAAAACCGGAGGCGTCACGCTGATAAGGTGTATGCATCAACTAGTTACCACCATCTGGCAGGAAGAACGCGTACCCGACGATTGGAAACTGAGTATCCTGTGTCCCGTCCATAAGAAAGGAGATAAGACTTTATGCTCCAACTACAGGGGCATAAGTCTTCTCCCTATCTCCTACAAGATAGTGTCAGGGATATTGTGCGAACGACTAAAGCCCATGGTCAACGAAATAATTGGACCATACCAATGCGGTTTTAGACCTGGCAAGTCCACCATCGACCAGATATTTACCCTGCGGCAAATCCTGGAGATGACCCAAGGGATGCAGATCGAAACCTACCACCTGTATGTCGATTATAAAGTAGCCTTCGACAGCCCGCTACATTCAAAGCTATTCCAAGCAATGTCTGAATTTGGTATTCCTGCAAAGCTCATTCGGCTTTGTAAAATGACTCTAACTGACACAAAATCTTCCGTTAAAATAGGAAAGAACCTCTCCGAAGAGTTTTGTACCAAAAGAGGTTTCAGGTATGGAGACAGCCTTTCGTGTGATCTTTTCAGCATCCTGCTAGAAAAGGTTATACGAGAGGCAAACGTCAGAAGAAGTACCACAATCTACACAAATAGCCACATGTTACTTGCTTATGCTGATGATATAGACATCATGGGTCGATCAGTAAAATAAGTAACCGATACCTTTATGAAGGTCAAAGGAGAATCTGCTAAAGTGGGTCTGGCGGTAAACGGCGAGAAGACCAAGTTGATGGTGTCGACGCGCAATGCGTCCATTGAGCTCGGACCAACTGTTGAAGTTGGTTCCTATAATTTTGAGGTGGTAAAAGACTTCGTATACCTCGCCATAGCCGTAAACATAACAAACGACATCAGTTGTGAAATAAAAAGAATAATTGTATTGGCCAACAGGGGCTACTTTGGCTTAAGTAAGCACATTAAAAACAAAGCCACAACTCGTCAAACAAAAACAACGCTTTACATGAGCGAGATGAACCCGCTAAAAAAGGCGTATAAATTCGGGCCGCGTGGCGGTGCACGAAGAATTGGCAGGCCACAGAATAGATGGCTCAAACTAGTGGATGAAGAGATAACAAGGCGCGGTATTCCAGAAATCGAAGCACTAAACAGAGAGAATTTGAGATCTTTTCTTAGTTCGGTCTATGGAAAGAAATGTTTTGTACCAGCTAAGCCAGCTAAGTACTAAGTAGAGGGATTACAAAAGACGGACATGGCTACATCGACCTAGAATTTTATCCCAATAAAGAATATAAATGTTATAGCGTCGCAAATGTGTTTTTCATTGCGCTACAAACGAAAAAATATAGTCCATATTCGAGTGGACAAATATAGTCCATATTCGAACCTGACCCATATCTAGTAGATGTATTCAGCTGTGTAAAGTATTGACCAATTCGGTCACTCCCATCAGGAGTTATTGTGCGCACAATATTTCAGAAGATTGTTGAACTTTTGTGGGGGAGGTACCTGAAGGAGTTGACTGATATAGCTTATCTTCGAACTTAAACTAAGTTTGAACAAAATATTACGAAGACCTAATTTTGGACCGAATCGGCAGATCCATTCGAGAGTTATATTGCGCTCCAACCACTACACACGGTGTCATGGGGTTCTTGTGCATCTGTCAGCCTATTTTCTGAGGAAGTATGGACTTGCCCCTGATGAAACTTGTACCGTTGTATGGGAATGGATACAATTTGTTACAATAGAAGTCAAAGCCATTCGAGAACAGGTCATAAACTAATATTTTCCTAAATTTTGTGTGGGAGGTACCCAAAGAGTCCATATTGAAACCTCATCTAAGTCTGGTAGAAATTTCACGATGTGTAAAGTATGAACCAAATCGGTTACTCGCTGCAAGGGTTGTCGTGCACACAATTTTTCTGAACATATTCTAAACTTTGTGAGGGAAGTATCTGAAGGTGTGGACAGATATGGCCCATCTTTGAACATAACTTAGCTTGGATAAAATATTACTAATGCCAATTTTTTTACCAAATCGGTTCATCCGTTCGAGAGTTATCGTGCGCACCAGACAGACGGACATTGCTAAATCGACTCCAAATTGTCTGAAAGGGATTTCGTCCAAACATACTTGGGGTCTAAAACCATCATTTCGATGAGGCACATTTTGCCGGTATGGAAGTGTATATACCCTCGTTAGCATAAATGCTGAGGTTATAAAAACCTAAAAAACGTTAACTCTCGAAAGGATTAACTGACGATGAAGTATAACGATCCACTTCTTCGGATACCTGCACAACCGATACAAAAGCGAAACGCTGCCCTAAGTAGTGCAACAGATTACCTCCTAATGTCATCAGTGGATCCACTGCATGACGAGACGTTTATTCATGCAATACGACAACGCAATGGTGAGAGTTATCCTACTCACCATATGATGAATAGGACCCTTTACGCAGCCATGCCTGGGAGGATCTTCACTACCTTTATGGATAGAGATCCAAAATTACAGGAGAGAACCTCTATATCAACAAACCTATCATGCAGGTTTGGATAACATTCACACAGATGCAGTCGCAGATGTCATAATCAACTATCGTGTGAATGCGGTCCTCGAAGTATATGGCCCATCTACGCTACCACAAGCCAGATTAGTTTTGGCTCAACTATGTTTGCGATAGTGCAGCAACGTCAATTCCTATAGGATAAGGATTGATAATAGCGTGCAGAACATTAGCCGGACATGCGGTACTAGCTCGCAAAACACACTGTTCTAGGTTATTTTTAAAAGTTTTACCACATCGAGTTATTGCGGTATGCAATGTACAGCAAAAACATTTTTTTCTTGAGAAACTTCATATTCCTGAGATAATTACATTAAAGTTCTAAAGACCATCCAAAATGGCTGGTGGGCACGCAGTTCCAATTCATTGAGTTCATGTGAATCGGGCTGTATTGATTGGTATGAAAGAAGTCTCCGTTGTTCCTTCGGGGATGTTTGGAGAACATATGTTACGAATTAGGTTAAACTAATTTCCGTGTAGACGTTGTTTTATTCCCATATACGGTTCGTTTTAGGTTACGATTCTACAATGCTTTATTTACTCTATTACACTTATTCACAACCAACTTTACTAAGCACACAGCTTAATTCTAGTAAGCACACAGCTTTGCTTTACTTCTTCTTTAACCGACTGTTCAGTTTGACGTCTCAAACACAAGTAACTCATTTTCCCAAATTTCCACCGTATTTATAGTCCAATAGCCTCTCGTGGCCGATTCCCCTAGAACATCTGGTAACATTCAGGAAGCAACTGTGCAACAAACACACAGACGCCCACACATATACGGGCTAGAGGGCGACAAACACAAGAGAATCGAAGCAATGACGTCACAACTATCAAAACAAACATGACTGGTACAACAAAAACAATGCAAACTAAGCGATAATTACATGACTGTAGCAAAACAAATAAATGTACATCAATAACATGGAAAATAAGAACTAGAATGATTGAGAGAATTCTATTCAATACTTGTTGTTGGAAATGAAGTAACTGCTCAATAGAAATTCAAATTTTAAAAAGAATTTTTCACCTCACCGATGTAAATTTTTTTAGATTCATGGGACATTTAGGTCCGCTTCCTCTTTTACTTTTCATAGGCTGAGTATATGTAGCTGTCAGCAAAGCCGACTGATTCTTTTTTACTTGCTTAAATTTCCAAAATACTTTGGAAGTGTCAAATAATTTCGATTACATTATAAATTACACAGCTTAACAACTAATTTACTTTTCCTCTCCAACACCCTTCTTTATTTTATTCATCATTTTGTAGACTCAAAAAGTTAATTTAAATTAAAACGAAAGACAAAACGCTGAAACGCCACTAGCAGTTACATTTAAAAGCTGACGTTAATTATCTGCTGCAGTGTACAACAGAATAATTGTATAATATGCCAAATACCAGAAGTAGTTGATGATGACCACGACGACGAAGAAGAAGGACATGGTGAAACATTTCATACAATTAAGAACTTACGATGGCTTAAGAAACAATTATAGAGTAGTTAAGGAGCGGGCAAAGTAAAACTATTCAAACAAAAATGACAAATGCAACAGCAGAGAGGTGGCTGGACTATGGGCCAGTAGTTAGCAGTGACTGCAAGGACTGCAGGAAAACCGAAAACCAAGGGTAGTTGTGGGGAAGCCAAAACGAAAAAATACTCAACAACCAACCAAACCAGAAATTGGTCGCTTTAACTCAAGTGCCATTACCATACCACAAATGGCACAAATTATTATTTGTGTGCAAAACTATTCCCCAAACTGCTGCATCTCTCAACCGCTGGGTCATTATGATTATGGTACGCAAAATCAGGGAGATAGAGAAAGAAATCATCCTCCCACCTTCTGGATGCCACCAGCACCATTTCCTTTGTAGGATTTCCACTCGATATCTTGAAGTTGTAGTATTTAAAGTGGTATTTAATGCAACCATCATTATTTTCTTCCAAAAGGATAAATGCGTCAAAAGGATATCTACTGCTTTAGTGGAAACGAGACTTGAAAGACAAGAAAGAAAGAAATAGAAAAGACAAAGCAAAAATAATAAATAAAACGTCTTATTCAATTAGTTGGTCGCCGTCGCCGCCATCATTTACAAAGTCGAATTAAAGAAAAACAATGTAAAGCATCTCATAATTAGAAATAGCTTATAGACAGACGAAGGCAAATGGAAGTTAGCCGGAAGTTTCGCAATTATCATAATAATGCTTGGCCATGGATATTTCTCGTTATCTCGTTTTTTGCTATAAAATCATTAATCGATTCGTTTGCCTTGAATGTCAATTACAAAGGTAGCGGTAGTGGCGGCTATTGAGTGGTTCACCAAGTTCATTATAGAATAATAAAGGAAACGATACAAGTGCGAGCTTAACGATAAACTGTGGTAAATAATTATCCTGTGTTAAGGTAAAGAGAAAATCCGCAAAAGAAAACAATTGATAATGACTTGAATCATGATGGAAGAATGGGTTAAAATCGACTTTACTCGAATGCAATATTTTGACTTTTGTAAACGTCAATATGAAATGTAATAAAATTGTGTGGAATATAGACACAGAAGATACTCAATGGAAATTTAAGGTCAATGACGTAAGAAATTTGGAATGTTGGTTACTGTTGGTGTATAAGTTCAAAATGTGTTATTTAGCGAACAAACCTTAAAATTTGGGCTTTTGGAAATTCTTGCTGGATCGTTATGAAAAGTATCAAAAGGTGTTATTTAACCTGCGGGGAAACTTAGAACCTTGAAATTTGGCAAGGCTATTACTGTAAGTGTTTAAGGGTGAGATAAGGTCTGGGATCTTATAAAAGTCGTTTGTAGTACCGCGATCGTACTTATTCACAGTTTCTTGGCACAAAAAACGACAAGAGTCTTTTTTGAGCTATTGTGAAATTATGCTACAACGGCCGTTTTTGGACGACCCACAGTGCGAAATATGGGCACTTTAGTGGAACTTTACTCATAACTTTTAATGTGAAGAACGTAGGTTATTAAAATTTTCCAAAAATGTTTCTTATAGTTGAGGGTCGTATGTGGAGAAATATGGGCCACATAGATCTGCGGTTTCCTATAGCCCCCACATATCGGGGGTGACCGGTTTTACGTATGATGTATTTTTTTCCAACCGATTTTGATGCAAATTGGTATATTGGGGTTTCAGTGGATGGAGAACATATGTACAAAATATTGTCAATATCTGTTCGCGTACATTACATTGAGAGGTACCGACCAATATAACATATTTTAAAGATTCCAAACACACTTACCAATCTATTTGTTTGCATTTTGGTATTTTATGTTCTCCGTAGGTAGAAAACCATTTTGCGAAATATTAGCAAAGTATTTTCTCGTTTTGCTACAGCCCCAATATGAGGGGGCACCCAATTTGGGGTATTTAAATGGTGTTAGGTAATTACTGCCAACCGAGTTTGGTTTACTTTAAAAATTGCCTTCATTGAATAGAATATATTCTAAAAAACAATTCAGAGCATAGATCCTTGCTTAGCCCCTCCCCCCAAGCATCCACAAACATACGTTAGTAAATGGAAAAAAAAATTTTTGAGATTTTTTTATTTTTAGTATTGTGTCATTGATATAACATAAATTTTACAAATTGAACGTTTCGACTGAGGATATGTTTATGTTTTTACACGGTTCTGCAAATGAGTATGTCACCTAAAAGCATCTGGTGCAACTATGTTTTGTTTTAGGTACCTAACGCTGTCCGGAGAAAACTGCTCAAATTTGACCATTCGCAAAAATAGTCATAAAACTATTAAAAACAACATTTCTCAGAATTGGTCACAATCGCCATAGTCAAATTTCTTTTAAAATTTTTTCTCAAGTTTTGTTATACAGCTATCAAACGGATCAAATTTGAAGCAAACAACCAACTACAAAAATATACCTCAGATCTCAATAAACAACTTTCTAGAATATACGAACTCTGTAGAAACCGATCTTAATGGTTAAAATAGCAAAACAATTTAGATTTTTATGCTCTTTTCTCGGCTTCTGCTCCATAGATACTAAACCGTTCAATATTCAAGAAAACAATCAACCACTATATTTTAGCAAAGGCATCAATACAAAACTTTCTGAAATATGCGAAATGTCTATGAACGGTTCTTAATGGTAAAAATAGCGAAAAACTTTTGAAAATATCCAATTTTTATACTTTTTTCTCCGACTCTGGTCCAAAGATACGCAACCGCCCAAAAATTAAGGATACATTTAACTACTAAAATGTACCTTAGATTTCCAGAAACAAGTTTCTAGAACAAATGAAGATTCTAGGAACGATTCTTCAAGCTCAAAAGTCGATTATTTTAGATCATTCTTTCCTGTTCAAGTCCGTAAATAACAAACCTTTCAAATTTCCTTGATTTTTCAACAGTTTGTTATTTCCAAACCTGAGCAGGGGTAATGTTAAAAATAATTCTTGTTGTGTATTTATTTCAGCTAAAGTCCATACTTTGTTGCTTCAAAATTTGAAGAAACAAAATGTTTAACAGTGGGTATTGAAATTGATTACTACGAGCGGAGGCAGAGAATACTATAGTTTCGGAAGCAGCCAAACTTCCTCATCAGTTCTCTTAACCGCTGACTCTGTATCAATAAACAGGTCAATAAGAGTGACTAGAAAATTAAACAGAACGAGAAATTTTCTGTATCCTCCTAAATCTGTTGACCGCACAATTGAGTCAGAATAATCAAAATCATATACCCACTACTGTTTTTATGCTGTCTTTGCATCGCAAAGAAGACAAGCATAAGTAGTGTTGTTTGCAGTAAGCAGAGATCACAACAAAATGTTGTTTTTGCTTTATGCGTAGTCAACAAGTAAGGCCGTGCTGATTGCCTGTTATTGTTGTTGGCTTTGTATTGTTGGACTGCAAAATAATACTTGTTGTGTATTTATTTCAGCTAAAGTCCATACTTTGTTGCTTCAAAATTTGAAGATGTATATGATTTTGATTATTCTGACTCAATTGTGCGGTCAACAGATTTAGGAGGATACAGAAAATTTCTCGTTCTGTTTAATTTTCTGGTCACTCTTATTGACCTGTTTATTGATACAGAGTCAGCGGTTAAGAGAACTGATGAGGAAGTTTGGCTGCTTCCGAAACTATAGTATTCTCTGCCTCCGCTCGTAGTAATCAATTTCAATACCCACTGTTAAACATTTTGTTTCTTCAAATTTTGAAGCAACAAAGTATGGACTTTAGCTGAAATAAATACACAACAAGTATTATTTTGCAGTCCAACAATACAAAGCCAACAACGTTAAAAATAATTTAATTGTTCGTGAATTTCAGCCCTAAGAATCATTCCTAGAATCTTCATATGTTCTAAAAAGTTGTTTATTGAAATCTTAGTTCAATTTTTGTGGTTGACTGTATCCTTTATTTTTGGGCGGTTGCGTATCTTTGGACCAGAGTCGGAAAAAAAGTATAAAAATTGGATATTTTCAAAAGATTTTTGCTATTTTTACCTTTAAGAACTGTTCGTAGACATTTCGCATATTTCAGAAAGTTGTTTATTGATGCCTTTGCTACGCTACTGTGGTTGATTGTTTTCTTGAATTTTGAACGGTTTAGTATCTATGGAGCAGGAGCCGAAAAAAGAGCATAAAAATCGAAATTGTTTTGCTATTTTGACCATTAAGATCCGTTTCTGCAGAGTTCGTATATTCTAGAAAGTTGTTTTTTGAGATCTGAGGTATATTTTTGTAGTTGGTTGTTTGCTTCAAATTTGATCCGTTTGATAGCTGTATAACAAAACTTAGGAAAACATTTTAAAAGAAATTTGACTATGGCGATTTTGACCTTGCAGATGAAGTTTGATGGATTATATGTGTTCACAATTTTTGTTCCATAAGACAAGAGCTACAACTTTGCCTCTGAGGTAAATATAAATTTCCTAACGGTTTGGAAGATATCGTCCTGACTAAATGACCCTTTTTACATCAAAGCCTCAAACCTTTGGAGGCCTATAACCGCGAAAGTTGATGAGATACGAAAAAACGGCGAGACACGTGTCCTCTCTTTTTGGTCTTCTATTGCGCTGCGGTGTCAGAATATGGTTAATAATTTTCATGTTGCACAGTGTTTTCCTGCAATTGGACCTTCTTTTAAAAGTGCCGAAAACTTTGAAGGGTAATATAGGTGTATTCTTACATACCAATCGCTTGGTTTTTGATTGAGAAAATACTAACAAATCCCTGGCTTTAGATGAATGTAAGATTTCTGATTAAATTTGTATCGCATATCTAAATTTTACCTCAAAGGTCGCCAATTGCGTGGAAATGCGTTGGCCAAATGAAGCTTTATAAGCATGAAATGACAGATAACAGACAATACTAGACACAATGTACAAAAACCCACAAAAATTTGCGAATACGTCCGAGTTTTACGTCAAAATTTGCAACCATTTTTGGTGGCTTTTAAAAGGCCAGTGGCTTTATGTGGGTTAAACCAAAGTAGCATCTGTTAGGCAGTACTATTCTTCTTCTTATTTCAAAACTGATGTTTCTTGTCTTCTTTTTTGCTGTGTCGAGGTATTAACTACCTCAAAATTATAAGTGCCAAGTTCCACGGTTGCACATCAATACCATTAAAATTGTCCTTTCGTCGTTTACTTCCATACCCACTCTAGAAGATTCTGTCTCGACCTTCTTAAAATTATCAGGTGCTTCCTGTATAAGGAAGTAACATAAATTGTGCAATTTATTTTCAATGTTGAATAGGTCACACGAAATTCTGTGTCCTTGTCGGAAACCTTTTGTGGTACTAAACTCTTCGGAGAGGTTCTTTCCTAATTTAACTGAAGACCGATATCAGTTAATGTCATTTTACAAAGCCGAATGAACTTTGAGGGGATAGTAAATTCAGACATGGCTTGGACATTGGTCATAGACAAAAATATGGTAGGTGTCGAGCTGCATCTCTTGGGTCTTATCCAGGATTTGCCGCAGAGTAAATATCTCGTGAATGGTAGATTTGCCAGGTCTAAAGCCGCATTGATATGGCCCAATTATTTCGTTGGTCATAGGCTTTAGTCGATCGCACAATATCCCTGACACTATCTTAGAAGCTCTAGAGAACAGACTCATGTCGATATAGAACGGGCATGCAGTCTTATCTCCCTTCTTGTAGACGGGACACAGGAAGATCAGGTTGCAATGGCCGGGTATGCGTTCTTCCCGCCAGATGGTGCTAATTAGCTGAAGCATACACCATATGAACGTGTTGCCTCTGCATTTGAACAGCTCAGCCATCGCCTCCTGCTGCCTTATCATTCTTCACTCCGTTGATTGTTGTATTAACGTCATCTTGGCCGGGTGGTATACATTCAACTCCATCTTCTGGTATTGGATCTGTGGTACCTTTGTCGTCTTCGATAGTAGTGGATACCAACAGTTTGGAAAAATGACACACTCCCGCTTTTCCACTTCTCTCTTTTTCCTGCCGAAAAGACGTTTTTCTTGTCTCTTTTTCTCCCGATAACTCTCCCATGCGCTAAGCGTTACTACTTGTTGTAGTGTAGTCTCATATGCTGCATTTTCTCTTCCGGTCATGCCATGGTTTCTTTGGTGGAAGTCTATGTTATCCAACTATGGATTTTGCAGCTGTTTGCATAGAGTGGCAATTACTTTGCTATTGTGCTGATATGTTACCGGATCGAGGAATGCTTTGATTGAGCAATTGGGCCAGTTGAGTGGAATATATTGTGGCTATCTGTTATGATAGCTTAGCTTAGCTTACCGATGTCCAACTTCAGTGTTGTGTCTCTCCGTACTTTATTTAGATGTAATTATATAATTATCGGGTACGTACAGTTGCTTCAACAAGGTGGGGGTCCGAGTCTATGTTTGCTCCTCTGAACGATCGTACATGCAATAAGCTCAATCAATGCCTTCCATCTATCAGAGCGTGATCAATTTGTTTTCTTGTTTTTTGGTATAGAGACAGTCAGGCGCTCTTTGAATATCGATATGATTAAATCTGATATTGCTAACTACCATGTTTTTGGCGCTGTGGATATTGAATTTTCCGACTTTTTGACCAAACATATTCTCTTTTCCAATTTTGGCATTAACATCGCCTAAAATACTTTTATTTTTATAAGCGCTCGTAAAATATGTAGTTAGTCTTCAGTGCACTGTGGATCCGCCCGTGGACAAAAATTGAACATTTTATAGCGACAAATTTAATTGCGATTGAAAGAAATATTCTCTAAACGCATTAGATTTTTAATATCCAATATTATTTTTGCCAATTTACAGCGGTAATATGTCAAGTTAAGTCGAAGAAGTTGAGACTTGTATGCGGTGCCTTAAAAACGAAAAATAGATCCGCAAAGCATTCAAAGTTTATGAGTGAAATTAAAAAAAATTTAAGAGTATATTTTTACGAAAAGACATAAAAATAAATTCTTTGTAAATGATTTTTTGTGCTAGTTTTAATATCATTACTATAAATGTATGTTGAGTTTTACTAATGTTGGCCCCGTAAGGTCAAGTCCATATTTTTATAAAAATACAGGAGAAAGTCTCTAGTTTACGATAAAACGAGATCCAGCTGCCACCCTGCAAGTTATTCCCCTTATACTACGCCTGTAAAATCGCCAAAATTCCAAAAATCAGGAGCTAGGTTTATATGGGAGCTATACCTAAAGGTGGACCTTTTTTTGTAAGGAGGTATGGTGTTCCCTCCGAAGTCAAAATACAAAATTACAGCCAACTCGGTTAGAAAATTTGTCTAAAATCGTCAAAATACCGAATATCGGGAGGTACGTTTATATGGGACCTATATCTAAACTTGGACTTATAATGAACATTTGCTGCAAGGAGGTATGTTGTTCCCTCAGAACATAAAATGCAAAATTACAGCCAAATCGATTGGAAAATTTGGCTAAAATCGTAATCGCAGCTATACCTAAACGTGGACCAACATTCATTAAAATTGTTTTTCTCTCTTTTGGGCTTGTTATAAAACTATGTTAAAAATTTCGAGGCGGTAGCTCGATTATAACTATTTTTAACACTCCTTTCGATGCAAGTGGGACCACTGTGCAGTGGGAGCATGATCGCAAATAAAACTGGTGTTGAAGAATTTGACATTTATGCGTATTGTAGCAAGTCTTTCATTCAGTGGCGTGAAGCTGGAGACCAGACCTCGTACCAACTACAAATCCGCAAACAAACTCCCAATCCATTGAATTTCCTGTATGGCAGTAATATCGGTATTATAATTTGCATGTACATCTGGAAGTACGTAAACTGCACTTTCTCTATAAAGAGTGCGAACGTTCCAAGTGCAAACTCGCAAGTCATGGTCCTTGAAACGTTTGTGCGGTTCGTCAACTTTAGATGGGTTTGTTATACCCTCAGCCTTAAGGCTAGAAAGGGTATATACACTTTGATACGGCCAAAAATGTGCCTCATCGAAATAACGGGTTTAGACCCCAAGTATGTTTGGACGAAATTCGTTTCAGACAATTTGGAGTCGATGTACCCATGTCCGTCTGTCCGTTGGTCTAGCTGGTGCGCTCTATAACTCTCGCAGGGATTAACCAATACGAACGAAATTTTGGGTATCGTAATATTTTCTCCAAACTTATTTGAAGTTCGAAGATGAGCCATATCGGTCCACTCCTTCGGGTACCTTACCCACATAAGTTCAACAATTTTCTGTAAAATGGTGTGAACGATAACTCTCGAATGGAGCGATCGATTTGGTCCAAGCTTTGCACATCGTATTATTCCTTGCAGATATAGATCGGATTAGAATATGGACTATATCGATCCACTCCTTCGGGTACCTCCCACCCAAAATTCCGATACAGTGAAGTTAAAGAGCTCCACTGGGATCGTTTTTTTCATTAGGTTTTCCTTGCGGCTTCCTTTACGACGGTACAATTTTTTTCTTGCGCAAGTACATACTTCCTGAGATATTGGGCCAAAAGCTCACAGAAACCCAGACGGTACCAACCAATATTTCAAATGCGTAAGATATTTCTCTCAGGGAGTTTCTGATTGCTGCAGACTTTGCGCATCGCATTATTTCATCCAGTCACGTATCAGGTTAAAATATGGATTACATCGGTCCACTCCATTGGGTACCTCCCACACAAAATTCGAAAAAGTGAAGCGTAGGAGCTCCTCTCGCATAGTTTTGATTCTTTTTTCAGTAGGTTGTTTTAGCGGCCTCATTTACAATGGTACAATTTTTTCCGGAGTAAATCAATACTTCTTGAGATAGTGGCCCAAAAACTCAAAAACCCTTCCGGCAGATACTAAAATGACTATTGTGCAAGATAACTCTAAAACTTTTCCAAAAATTTCCTCCATTTTTTTTAATCTACTTTAATATTTCGAGTCCTTTATGAAGAAGTATGGTTACTAAAAATATTTGGTATACATATGTATGTCAGTGATTTGGTATAGCCCCACATTACGGTCGGTATATTTTATATACGGCATAACTATTGTGTTTGGTTTCGTTTTTTTTCATAGTATTTTGCTTTTTGAAGGGCTATGTTTTTATGGGTGAACGCTCGGTACATGTTGTGTTGCAACATTGTTTTTCTCTGAAAAATGCATTCCAGGTTTTTCCACTCTATGTTCGCCAAATTATAATGAATTTGAATGTCATTAATAAACGCGTTAATTCAATTATATGCATTGCTATATTAACAAAATGTTACATAAGTGTTAATTGCATTAATCTGTATTCGTATTTTTTTATTTTTCTCAATTTAATGCAAATAGCTGTAATTATATAATTCACTGTTCATTTCATGTGATTTAAGTCCTACGATTTTTTCTCATTAGGTTTCAATGATTGCTAATTAAGGTGATTATGGATGCCAATGACAGATGAGTGGTGTTAAATGAACATTCACAGCGAATAGAAATGGAGAAAATGCTGTTCATTTTTGTTTTCCGTTTTAGTTGCCACTAACATTTGGTCTCATTAACGCTGGTTATATAATTGCAACACGTTTTTCACAAAGCCAATGTGGTATTAGAGAGATTGGGCGAGCGAGCGAACTTAAATACCAGCGATTAATCAAATAAAGAGTCTGAAATTGCAAAAATGAAATGAATTGAAAAAATAAACATTCGCATAAATTTGTTGCTAGAGATATCATTAACAAAGTTTATTCTTTGTGTGTGCTGGGGGTCATTAATGTATCACCAAATAGGAAACCAAGCTATCTCATAGCGTGGGAACAATATAACACGTTAAGCGTAGGAGGTCACCCATTGTTTCATTGTATTCTTTGTTGAACTTAATGTGACACATATTTCGTGTGGCCCTTTTAAGTAAACCATAATGACATGTCATTTGCTGGTAATTATCCGGAATTTTTATACCTTAAAAGCTATTTTGGAGGGCTTTGTTGGAAATACGCTTATAAGTTTTCCAAAAGATTTAAACAAATCTTTGTGTTTTATTGGATCAACATAATGGAAAACGATAAACATGAGCGGAAACAGAAATGAGGCAACATAATGTCAACAGCCATTGTTCTACCAAAATGATTGTTATTGTTATTACTAGTTTATTTCTTATTGACACTGAAAAACTCAATTTGTTAGACAAGTTAATTGCTTTCCATACCAAACCACAATTATAAGAATGACAACAACAATGATATGACAAAAGGAAAACATATTGAAAACGCCCTGCGGTGGTGATAGTCTTTTCTACGAAAAAGAACAAGTTTTTAAAAGTCATAAAACAAATAAAGTTAATTTATTTACCTTCTTGGATTAAGAGAAAGTTGAGTAGAATAATATGGATTTACCACCAGCTATATATAAACTGTGAATGTTGCAAAACTATCTCTTTTTATTTCACATCAAAAGCTTTTAATAACTTCCGAGTTATATATCTGAAAAGATTCACCACGAGTAGCTAGAGAAACCATTGCTCCACTAGCAAATCCTAGAGAAGCTATTAAGATTTTTTATGGAAAAACTTTCACGTCCTGGGGATAACATTATATTCTATTTTGTTTTGTACAATTTTATTTTATTTTATTTTATTTTATTTTATTTTATTTTATTTTATTTTATTTTATTTTATTTTATTTTATTTTATTTTATTTTATTTTATTTTATTTTATTTTATTTTATTTTATTTTATTTTATTTTATTTTATTTTATTTTATTTTATTTTATTTTATTTTATTTTATTTTATTTTATTTTATTTTATATTATTTTATATTATTTTATATTATTTTATATTATTTTATTTTATTTTACTTTATTTTATTTTATTTTATTTTATTTTATTTTATTTTATTTTATTTTATTTTATTTTATTTTATTTTATTTTATTTTATTTTATTTTATTTTATTTTATTTTATTTTATTTTATTTTATTTTATTTTATTTTATTTTATTTTATTTTATTTTATTTTATTTTATTTTATTTTATTTTATTTTATTTTATTTTATTTTATTTTATTTTATTTTATTTTATTTTATTTTATTTTATTTTATTTTATTTTATTTTATTTTATTTTATTTTATTTTATTTTATTTTATTTTATTTTATTTTATTTTATTTTATTTTATTTTATTTTATTTTATTTTATTTTATTTTATTTTATTTTATTTTATTTTATTTTATTTTATTTTATTTTATTTTATTTTATTTTATTTTATTTTATTTTATTTTATTTTATTTTATTTTATTTTATTTTATTTTATTTTATTTTATTTTATTTTATTTTATTTTATTTTATTTTATTTTATTTTATTTTATTTTATTTTATTTTATTTTATTTTATTTTATTTTATTTTATTTTATTTTATTTTATTTTATTTTATTTTATTTTATTTTATTTTATTTTATTTTATTTTATTTTATTTTATTTTATTTTATTTTATTTTATTTTATTTTATTTTATTTTATTTTATTTTATTTTATTTTATTTTATTTTATTTTATTTTATTTTATTTTATTTTATTTTATTTTATTTTATTTTATTTTATTTTATTTTATTTTATTTTATTTTATTTTATTTTATTTTATTTTATTTTATTTTATTTTATTTTATTTTATTTTATTTTATTTTATTTTATTTTATTTTATTTTATTTTATTTTATTTTATTTTATTTTATTTTATTTTATTTTATTTTATTTTATTTTATTTTATTTTATTTTATTTTATTTTATTTTATTTTATTTTATTTTATTTTATTTTATTTTATTTTATTTTATTTTATTTTATTTTATTTTATTTTATTTTATTTTATTTTATTTTATTTTATTTTATTTTATTTTATTTTATTTTATTTTATTTTATTTTATTTTATTTTATTTTATTTTATTTTATTTTATTTTATTTTATTTTATTTTATTTTATTTTATTTTATTTTATTTTATTTTATTTTATTTTATTTTATTTTATTTTATTTTATTTTATTTTATTTTATTTTATTTTATTTTATTTTATTTTATTTTATTTTATTTTATTTTATTTTATTTTATTTTATTTTATTTTATTTTATTTTATTTTATTTTATTTTATTTTATTTTATTTTATTTTATTTTATTTTATTTTATTTTATTTTATTTTATTTTATTTTATTTTATTTTATTTTATTTTATTTTATTTTATTTTATTTTATTTTATTTTATTTTATTTTATTTTATTTTATTTTATTTTATTTTATTTTATTTTATTTTATTTTATTTTATTTTATTTTATTTTATTTTATTTTATTTTATTTTATTTTATTTTATTTTATTTTATTTTATTTTATTTTATTTTATTTTATTTTATTTTATTTTATTTTATTTTATTTTATTTTATTTTATTTTATTTTATTTTATTTTATTTTATTTTATTTTATTTTATTTTATTTTATTTTATTTTATTTTATTTTATTTTATTTTATTTTATTTTATTTTATTTTATTTTATTTTATTTTATTTTATTTTATTTTATTTTATTATACCCTCAGCATTTATGCTAACGAAGGTCTAGACACTTTCATACGAGCATAATGTGCCTCAAATAATGGTTTTAGACCCCAAGTATGTTTGGACGAAATGTGTTTCAGACAATTTGGAGTTGATTCAGCAATGTCCGTCCGTCTATTTGTCTGTCTGGCTGGTGCGAACGGACGAACGGATGAGCCGATTGGATCCAAACTTTGGCTTTCGTTATATTTTGTCCAAACTTAGTTTAAGTTCGAAGATGGGTTATATCGGTCCACTCTTTCCGGTACCTCCCCCATAAAAGTTCGGAAATATTGTGCGCACGATAACTATTGAAGGGAGTAACCGATGTAGTCCATACTTTGCATATCGTGAAATTTTTACTAGACTTAGATGAGGTTCAGATATGGACTCAATCGGTCCACTCCTTCGGGTACCTCCCACACAAAATTTCGGAAAAGTTCAGTTTAGGACCAGCTCCCGAATCGCTTCGGTTTTTGTTGTATCATCTTGTATTCACTGCCCCTCAAACGACAGTACAAGCTTTATCTATGGCAAGTCCATACTTCCTGAGAAAATAGCCTCAAAAGTACAAAAATCACTATAACACCGTGTGTAGTGGTTGGAGAGCAAGATAACTCCCGAACGGATCTGCAGATTTGGTCCAAAATTTGGCCTTAGTAATATTTTGTCCAAACTTAGGTTAAGTTCGAAGATACGCCATATCGCTACACTCCTTCAGGTACCTCCCCCACAAAAGTTCAAACATTTTCGGAAAAATTGTGCGCACGATAAGTTTTGAAAGGAGTGAACGATGTGGTCCATACATTACACACCCTAATATATTTACCAGATGTATATCAGTTTTGAAAATGGGTTATATTTGTCCACTCCTTTGCGTACCTCCCACACAAAATTTCGGATAAGTTCACTTTAAGACCTGCTCTCCAATCACTTTTATTTCTGTTGAAGGCATATGCATTCGCAGCCTCAATTACGACGGTAAACGTTTTTTCAGGGACAAGACCATTCTTCTTGATAAAACTGCCCGAAATGTGTAAAACCCCATAGCACCATATGCAGTCGCTGAAGAGCACTATAACTCTCAAAAATTTGGCTTTCGTCATATTTTGTCCAAACTTAGGCTCAGTTCGAATTATTTAATATTTAAAAAAAATCGCTAAAAATGCAAAAACGGAATGCACGATGTCTCTTGAAATATGTTGTCCAAATTTAGTTTAACTTTCAAAATGACCGATATAGATTTTCTGGTCAAAAATGTATGCGATGACCCACTGAAATGACCAGCGGGCGCGATATCTATCAAAAATAAGATCAACTTTCGTAATGGACTATGTCGGTCCATTCCTTTAAGTACCTCCTCCCCAACACTGTTGAATTTTAGTCCGAATACAAATTTTTTCGGCAAGTTCAAATGTCCAAAAAGGGCCACAAAATTCTGAAAAGGCCCTAAATACATTCGATCTGTCCGTAGATGATAGTTTAAATACAGATAGGCTGAGGGTATATCTCTGTCGGCAAAGCTGACGGATACTTTTTTAATTGTTGTTATAGATTTTTGTATTGAAGTGGTTATTGAAAGATAATATAGCCGGAGCTTATCCGCAACCAAAAATCTAAAGACCTGAAGAAGACTTGTGGAGAGGTCCGAAACTATAGTCTTCCCTGCCTTACTCTTTGCGAAATATCCCAAATTTTAATCACTAATAAATTAATTGTGACAAATGGGAGGAAATATACCAAGCAACCGCCCTGTCCGGCTTTCACATAGCAAAGCCCAAATGGATACTGACCTCCACGTGGTGTCTATTGAGGAGCTATCTCTAACGTTAAAGATAGTGAGCTAACATGTGTCGCGCTTTTACCCATAACGTTAAACACCTCGGTTGGACATTGGGCTATCAACCCATCAACCTAGGAGCAACATACTATGAAAAAACAAAGGAAGAGAAAAACAAATCCCTCTAAAGTGGACGACCCCCGAAAACGTTTAAGGGCCACGATCTGAGAATCTGCCACTGGAATGTTCACACTCTTTATAAAAAAGGTGCAGTTTGCGGACTGGCGGATGTTCTTGGTTAGTACAAAACTGATATTATCGCCTTACAGGAAGTGCCATGGAGTCGGGCAGACAAAAAGGTAGCAAACGATAGCTGCCATTAAGCGAAACATGAGCTAAGTGTTGGATTTACAGTAATCGGAGGTTTAAAAATCTCGTCTCTGTATAAAAGTCCCGATAATGTGGAAGCGCAGTGACAAAAAATAGCCCACACACTTCAAACTGCCGCTAAAACGGGTACCAAAAACCGCCACCCAAAAATCTATGGTACGATAAGGAGTGTCGTAAAGCTACTGAAGAAAAGAACGCAGCATACATAGCAAGAGGAAAGAGAAGAAGCGTATTTTCAGGAGAAAAAAGAAAGAGCAACAAAAACTTGAGCATGAGAAACTCGAGATGTTCGACAGTCAGAATGAAGTCCGAAAATTTTACCAGAGTTTAAAACACCAGATTGAAGGGTATGCAGGCACATTCTACTGCAAAGATGATGAAGGGAATCTGATAACTAATACCGATAGTCTCGTACACAAGAAAGGAGACAAGACGGTTTGTGCCATTTACAGATGCATAAATCGCGTATGCAATGTGCTTTCGAGCGTATTGTGTGAACGTCTATAACGTATGTTCAATAAAATAATCAAGTCATACCAATGCGGTTTTAGACCTGGTAAATCAAAAATTGACCAAACCTTCATACTGCACCAAATACTAGAGAAGACCCTCGAGAGACAGATCAACACAACCACCTGTTCGTCGACTATAAGGTGTCTTCGATAGCCAAATAAGTCAAAGGTTTTTCAAGCCATCCCTCCAAAACTAATACGACTATGCAGAATGACATTGGCTGACACAAGATCAGCTGTTGAAATAGGAAAAAAACCTCTCCGAGCATTTTAAAACTAAACGAGGTTTCAGACAAAATGACAGACTATTCTATTCTAAAATGTCATACGAGATGCGAATGTATATAAATATAGCATTATATATAATAAAGATATACTATTACTGACCTACGTGGACTATATTGACATAATAGTTCGAACAACGTTAGCCGTAATAGCCTAATTTGCAAAAATTTCAAGGAGTCTGCCAAAGTGGTTCTAGCAGTGGGTCTAGCGATAGGACGAAGTTTATAGTATCAACAGGCAAGATATCCAGTAGACTCGGACCAACTGTGGAAGTTCAGAATTACTATTTTGAGGTAGTAAATGACTTTATTTACCTCGTCACCGCCATAAATGAAACTAACAATATCATCAAACCAAATTTACACTCTACCAGACACTGATACTACCCGTATATAGGTACGTGAATTGGTGTGTTTGAGAAAAAATTTCTTCGAAAGATTTATGGACCAATATTTATCCACCAAATTATCAGTACGTTTCAAATGCAGTAAATTCTAAAAGTCTGTAGCTTTGAACTCACATCTGCCACAAAACAGCTGGCCACTACTGATTTATATCGGATTCATAATTACTGCATGTTATCAATTTCTATGATATGACCATCACTATAACTTACACATATCCCAGTTCTCTTAGCAAACTTATTTCCTGTGATAAAATTAAATTGGATTTTATTCTATTTTATACTACTTCCATTCTATGTATGTTTAAAACAAGAAAACCATTAGTGTATATATTTTTCTTTAGTTTTCCCATTTTATTTCCGTGTATCTGATTGTTAATAGGTGATTTGGGAAGAATGAATGTGTGTATAGGAGATTTTATCGTATTCCTTCACTCTGTATTGCAATGTCTTGCTTTGCTTTGCTCGGCTGTTACACAGAGTTTGGCAAGTAATTTCCGTTAAAGATTAAATCACCACCATCAAATAATAAAGCTCTAAAAAATACTTGTTATGTTCTCCCCCCTTCACCTATGTAGGTAACCAATGAAGAAACCGTAATTTCTTTAAAAACCACAAGCACCAGTCGAAATTGTTGTTTAAAGCGTGTAGACATAAATACATACATACATTCAATGGGTCACAAACACGTGCTACATATTAACGTTATGGCAACAGCAAATTCAGTGTCTTTAAATAGATCTAAAGGAAAAATATATGAGCAATTCCACTACACATAAGGATGAATTCAGGTCAATTAAAAGTTGGAGAAAAACATTTCAATAACATAAAAATTGGTGTGTTTTAATATCACCTCAGAATTCTCTAAAAGCCTTCAAGTGGACATCTAAGTGCGATATGGGAGTGAACAATGAGTAGATTTTTGAATTTTATATTTTTTTCTTTAAATTTTCCGAAAATTCTGCTTCTTGTATAGAACTTATGAAATATGTATGTATGTATGCATATTGAAAATGTCTGCTGAAATTCCGAGGCATGCTTCATAAGCCCAATAAGTACCCATAATCAATAAGCACTTCAAATGCAGCCACACAAACACTGAAAGGCTACAAAAGATAATTGTAGTGAAGAGCTGTACTTGAGTAGCTCTTGTTGGGTAAACATCTTGGTAATCTCTTTGTAGTCTCAACATTCCTTGAGACTTTTGCAAAATTCCCAATTCACTTGAATGCAATATTTGAAAATACACTTGAAAGCTTTTGGCATCATTTCGGGTAACAACAAAGCAGCTTTTGGCCCACACACACAGTTTATTACATATTTTTAAATTAGCTAGAAAATGATTGAACAGAGTAGAAATTTCGGAATTTTTAATTTTGTTTAAATTTACTGAAATTAAATAAGGTGGGCTACCCAATACTCCCATTGAGGTAAAAACTAATCTTTGAAGTTGCGGTCTCAATGGTATTTGTCATCATTACTTTTTTCGAAGGGGAATATTTAATTTTAGATAGGCATCTTAATTGCAAACCATGGCAATGAGGAGGACACACATACATCCCAACTACTGTCAGTAACAAACTACTCAATCCTAAAAAGAAGCAAAGATGTAATCACAAAAACAAAAGGCAGAACAATTTCTGTTTTATTTCTGCGGGTAGTAACCCACCCAAACGAAGAAACAAGTAAAGGACCTTAATATATGTCTCCATAGATTCTGCGGTGTTTTGGGAACCCAGTTTGGTAAAGAATTTCAAATATTTTATTCATTTGTTCATGATGGTCGAAGAATTCTCCCCCACCCACCATCGTTGCCTTGTTTGATGGCCATAAAATTTATTCAAAACTTTTTGAAATTAGAAAATTGTTTAATGAATATTAAGTAGATGTGGTCTATAACCAGACACACACAATCACATTCACATGCCCCGGAGGCTTTATCTTGCTCTCTCTCTCACCAATATTAAAAATAAATAAATATAAAATGTAATAAAAATGTTAAATGAAGTTTAAATATTAACCTCAAGTCAATCGGGTTTGGCAATGCGGAGAAATCATACCACAATAGAATCACCAGACAATTACTACAAAAGTTAGAAGTCTATTGCAAATAAATCACCAACTACAGGCACAATGTGTGAAGTGAGAATATTGGTGAAATGTGTAATTTATTTTATTGTATTGGTCTCTAAGGATGTTAGTTGTAAGTCTTATGTTGACACCATATGGTAAATCAGGAAATGGAAATTCAGAAGTTGAGTGTGAAGAAATAAAATATAGAAATCAAGACAATCAACTTAGGGGATGGTAGATATCAAGGAATGGTTCCGAAGGGATTTAACATGGTAAATTCAAGGGGATATAACACAGTAAGATATTGTGAACCACATGAACCATTAATGTGTTGTAGAGTATGGTAAGCAAGTCACCTTCTTCATTACCAGCTAGTTTACTCATAAAAGTAGCTAAATCCTCAATATACAGAAAATCGGGAGGTACCGGTATATGGACCTAAACATTGACCGGTATATCGACCCAAACATGGAAGTGTTGTGACACTAAGAACCTCAGATGTCAAATTGCAGATAGTTTGGTTGAAATTTTAACAAAAATCCTCAAAATATCGAAACTCGGGAGGCGCAGAGCAGTGAAGAATGTGAAAAGAATAACACTGTGCAACATTTTTAAGGTGATCTTGTGCAAACAATTCGAACTGGGGATTTTTTGAAAGTACAGACCCAAACGACAAGAAACCCTAGTTGGGTTTTGTTGTGTCAGATCCAGCTCGGATTTTATGGCCCCATCTAAACATGGTTAAATATTGAGTTTTTAAAGAAATTCGGGGCTATATCTCTGAAACCAATCCGAATATTCTTCTGCCCTCTGAAGCAAATTTGTAGATAACGACAAAAATAAAATATTTGGAGAAATAATGAACTTGAAAAACTACATTTATTGCCTCAAATCTATATATATATAAAAATGGTGTAAAAAATGTATAGTAATTCATAAAATGAGAACGGCTAGGCCGATTTCTGTAAAATTTTTTGTTAGTTATTCGTATTTTTGAGGAGAAGGTCTTTACGGAAGAAAATTTTGGAAAATCTCTCTGGAAAAGTCGGAAAATTGAAAAAATCGAAAATTGAGCTTTTGTATGAAATTTTATTCCTTAATAGCGAGACGAAGTTCGCCGGGTCCGCTAGTTTCAAAATATATGTAAAATTTTTTATACATTTCGCACCGTATGTCCAAAACCGTTAATTTTTTCTGAATATTTTCTTTTGGAAAAATATTCCCTGGAATGTAATAGACAACTCTTCAGAAAATGTCATTGTTTTAAAAAGCCTCTATGCCGTTGTTTTCGGTACATTTTTATACCCTCACCATTTATGCTAACGAGGGTATATACACTTACATACGGGCAAAATGTGCCTCATCGAAATAAGGTTTTAGACCCCAAGTATGTCTGGCCGAAATCCGTTTCAGACAATTTGGAGACGATTTAGCAATGTCCGTCCGTCTGTCTGTCTGGCTGGAGCGCACGATAACTCTCGAACGGATCAAACGATTATGTCCAAAATTTGCTTTCATAATATGTTGTCCAAACTTAGTTTAAGTTCGCAGATGGGTTATATCGGTCCACTCCTTCCGGTACCTCCCCCACAAAAGTTGGAAAATGTTCGGAAAATTTGTGCGCACGATAACTCTTGAAGGGAGTAACCGATTTGGTCCATACTTTGCACATCGCGAAATTTCTACTAGACTTAGATGAGGTTTGAATATGGACTAAATAGGTCCACTCCTTCGGGAACCTCCCACACAAAAGTTCGGAAAAGTTCAGTTTAGGACCAGGTCTCGAATCGGTTTATTTTTGTTGTAGCATCTTGTATTCAATGCCCCCATACTACGATACATGTTTCATCAGTGGCAAGTCAATACATCCTGAGAAAATAGCCTGAAAAATACAAAAACACCTATGACACCGTGTGTAGTGGTTGGAGCACAAGATAGATCTCGAACGGATCTGCCAATTCATTCCAAAATTTGGCCTTCATAATATTTTGTCCAAACATAGTTTAAGTTCGAAGATAAACCATATCGACCCACACCTTCAGGTACCTCCCTCACAAAGGTTCAGAAAAGAAATGTTCGGCAAAAATATGAGCACGATAACTCTTGAAGGGAGTGACAGATGTAATCCATACTCTGCACATTCTAATATATCTACCAGATATAGATCAGGTTCGAATATGGACTATATTTGTCTACTCCTTCTGGTACCTCCCACACAAAATTTCGGATAAGTTCACTTTAAGACCTGCTCTCGAATAGCTTTGATTATTGTTGCAGAAACTTGCAATAACTGGCCACCTTTGCGATGGTACATGTTTTTTGAGGAGCAAGTAAATACTTCCCGAGAAAATAGCCCGAAAGTTGTAAAAATCCCTGTGTCACAATGTGTTGTGGCTGGAGCGCACTATAGCACTCGAACTGGTCAACCAACCTATTTGGTCCGAAATTCGGCCTTCGTCACATTTAGCCCAAACTTAGTTTCAGTTCGAAGATTGACAATACCGGTCCACAACTTCCAGTACTTCCCCCCAAAATTTTAAAACTGTTTCTAAAAGAGCATGTACGATACACCTTCTTGAACTGGGTAACCAATTTGGTGCAAACATTGGATGTTCTAATATTTTGTCCAAATTTAGTTTAACTTCTAAAATGGTCCATATCGGTCCTCTCCTTAGGGTACCTCCCCCACAAAAGTTCAACATTTATGTCTAAGTGCAGTTTAGGGTCTGTTCGAAGATCCTTGGGAAATATATACAGAAGCTGTTCGTTGTGGTCCCGTTTACAGATAGATTATGTTTTCCCTGGACAAGTCAATGTTTCCTGGCATACTGATCCAAAAGTTGTACTATGACCCACTAAAGTGACTAGTGGCTAGCTATATCAATCGAAAAGATATGACCCCCAAAATAAGATCAACTTCCATAATGGACTATGTCGGTCCATTCCTTCAAGTACCTCCTACCCAACATTTTGAACTTTAATCCTAATCCACATTTTAGTCGGCAATTTCAAATGTCCTAAAAGAGCCACAAAATTCTGTATGTCGATGAAAGTTTCGATTCATATAGGCAGAGAGTATATCGCCTACTGATACTTTTTTACTTGTTCAACGACGATTTAATAAAATGTCAATAATGTAGTGAAATACGAAATGTGAGAATAAATTGTTGGTGTGAACTGTGTTTGAAATACGTGTTGTAAAAGATATGATGCAAAATACCGCTGAGTTTTTCTTATGTGGTAATTGCCTGATGAGGCCATAAAATCCGAACTGGATCTGACAGGACAAACCCCTACCAGGGTTTTTGTAGTCTAAATATGTATTTTCAAAAAATGCATACTATAAGTTGTTTGCATTTTCAGTGTTGCATAGTGTAATTCTACAAGGATTATCAATTACATATATGTCGATAACTCCTGGTATATAGGAAGTACTGTAAAAGCTAATGGTGGTGCCAACACGGACGTATTCAACAGGCTAAACAAAGCGTGAGCATCCATTTTGCCTGCAAGTTGTATGGAGAAGCTCACATGTGTATATTTACAAAATATACAGGAAAAAAACTTAAAATATTAGAAATATTCTGCTACACGGAAAAAGATACTGGTATTCATAAATAAATGCCTCTGGATGATATGCGGATATTCTGGCCCAACGCCATAGTAGACGTTGAGCTGTGAACTTAACGAATTAGGAACCACTACAAAAGCAAAATCAAAGTAAGATATGCGGATGGACTGGCCAAGCATTATGAAGGCAAGTTGACCAAAAATACCTGGCAACGCACAGTGGCGGCATTTACAAGGGAATGTGTGACAAAAACGTTTCTTGATAATAAATGGAACTGAAATGTTTTTTTTTTTATCTAAAAACACCCTAACAAACATATTTGCAGTCCTAGGTCTACGTTTTAGCGTAGATCCCATGTAACTAATCATCCTGAATTAAAGTATTTTTCTTTTTCCAGCACATTGTTCAACCGAAGTTGCTATAATCTGGTTCCAGGAGTTCTTATCGCATAGTAAACCTCCCCGCGAAAATTGTCAGTATTGACTCATGATTTATTTCGGCTCATGTTAACCAAATATTAAAACCGAATAGATTTTAATAATGAACTCAGAGTTCTGAAGACCACCTAATAATGAAATGTGATACCGGTCCACTTTTGACCACAGCCTCTATACAGGATTACCATCCATTTTTCGGTACTTTACACGATCTAATCACATTTTTCCGCAGTATTACCTGTAATATGTATTTTTGGTTCTCAGTGCGGGGAAAATCTCTAAGTTTAGACCACGACAAAATAACCTTATATGGGAAAAAGTAAAAACAATGGCAACTGATGGAGTACGAGGACGATGCTTTGTGGACGGAAAAATAGGGTATGCGAAAAAATCGAATTTTGGATGGATAGTCGACCGATTTCTTTGGGTAGTCCACCGAGGAGCAAAGTTTGTACACGTTCGTCAGTTTGTCATGGATAAATCAACTCCTGACAAACATATTGAGCCGCTCAGTGCACACTTCGACTAACTCCACTTTTTGAAAAATTTGAGATTTTAGTGTCAAAGCCTTTTGATATCGCCATATCTATTTATGATTATAATATCTTTCCTGAATAATAAAGATGAGCACCTTTAAATAACAAGTTTTTATTGACCACTGAATAATATGCAATTTTTTTCAAGTGCACACTTCGATTAACTCCACATTCAAATGTAGCTCTGCTCGCAACGTGTACATGCAATACTCTTTCGGCTTTTGTTGAAACCATAGATGGCCTTTAGAAAATTATGACGTATATAACATACATTTTTGACGTATATTACATACGTCAAAAACGTCGTAAACCTAGCCATAAAGAATGACGCTAACATAAAGCTAACATGAATTAATGACAAATATTGTTTTATAACCGAACTGCCAACATTAATTTTTATGTGAACCTGTAATATATGTGTATAAAACTAAGTTTTTCGTTAATAAAAAAATTCAAAACCTAACTTTATTACTTTTTTCAGTGCACACTTCGATTAACTCCACCATTACCACAACATTACTAACGATTGTTTGTTGACTATTGTTTTTATTTTATTTTATATACCGTTAGATGAAAGCTATACCTGCTATTATGCATTCTACATTATATATTTGAATCCATATTATCAGGGGAATTTTAAAAAACAATATACATTTCATCATTGCTTTTCTCAACTTTTTGTTTTATGGAGTTAGTCGAAGTGTGCTCTGAACGCTTCATATATGACACGGATTTTGGGATTATGGGGTCTAAAACATTAATTTGGGGAGCTTAAGGACTGAGGATATGGAAGGCCTTAAGGAAAACTTCTATCTGCACAGAAATCATTCATGATGACTTTTATATGTGTAGAAGACCTTCGGAAAGTATTTGTTGGTATTGACGGAATCTGTCTGTATAGAAAACCTTCAGGAGGGCTTACATCTATACACAATGCCTTCAGAAACGTTTCACTCTGTTGGAATGCCTTTAGGAGGGCTTCAGGACCATTTTTAACTGTTAAAAAGACCTTCAGGAGGGCTTCCATCTGCATAGGCTTTTGTGTGTAAGGCTTTTTATATGTAAAGAAGACTTCGCACGGTGCGCCTTTAAATGAGAAGTGCTTACATCTGAACAGGGTTTTTCGGAAACTATAATGTTCATAGATGATAAAAACATAAAAACAATAAAAAATGCCGGAGGGATTTTTAAGTAAATAGCGGTCAAAGGTAAAATTTTTATTTTTTGGGTTTTCAGGATTTTGCCTAAAAATCCCAAGCCCTATCGACATGGGATTAACGAAAATGTTGTAGCAGTGAAAATTCTCTACAATTTTTTCTATATTATGTAGGACGTCATCAGAAGGGCTTCATCTATCAGGATAGCTTTTATCTATATTTATAGAAGTCATTCATGAGTACTTCTATCTGTATACACTGTGCAACAAGGTTTCTGTGCGGTGGAAAATTCCTTTTGGAGATGAAAGCCCTTAGTGAGTATATTAAGAACCCAAAAGGAAATTGTCCCCATAGGTCAAGTTTCTGAGATATCGCGCAATGAATTTTTTGAATTTTCGCCTGTGATGCCTGAGAAAATAGCTTTATATCTCTGTTTGCCGTTATTGTAGCTTCATTTTGAGATTACATGTCTTCAGTCAAATCGAATGGCGAATCTTTTTGTAGAACATTTCATTCTTCTAACTCAATTCCTTTCATGTCCTTTTCGTCCTTTCTTTCTTGAACCGTAGTAAAAGTACCACAATATGAGATTTTTCAGCATCCAAATATTCTGCAAAAATGTTGCTCAGAAGATTTTAGGTACGGTTCTCTCTGACAACTAATCGATTTTGTCCCGTTTTCATTGTCATTTTTGACATTTATTCGGACTTGGTTCAGAATTAAACTATATTTTGTTTTTCTGTATATTCGTTATTAGTTATGTATTGGTAGGTAGACATACCCATTGGTTATCGCTTATATTGACATCTGGGATGTATCTGAAATATTTACCATATATATCTCCCGATATGCTGAACACGTTAATGACAAATTTTCTTGGAGAATAGATCCGGTTATCTAATATTTTGAACCGGATATAGCGATATAAAACCCGGATTTTTTACCGATTTTAAGTAACCGATTAAGGTTATATGTATACCATTAGAAAGCTAATAAAATTGCCAATCAGGGAAAATAAATTTTTTTACAGCATCTTACCTGAGTTCTGTGCTAAAACAAAAAACCCGTATTCTTGAACCGTTTTTAAGGAAAAATATCACTGCGCGTTAATAAGAAGATCAAAGCTTGGTGGGTGAAATATTCTTTTGGCCGATGAAAGTGGATGAATTTAATATTATGAACCCGGAAGGACAGTTATGCCGTAGGTCAAACTTCTGAGTTATGGCGTGATGCATACATTCTTTATGAACTTTAAGAGTACGACAATAAACCCGTAACATAAATTCCATTTCGCTATAACTCAGAAGTTTGACCTACGGCATAACTGTCCTTCCGGGTTCATAATATTAAATTCATCCACTTTCATCGGCCAAAAGAATATTTCACCCACCAAGCTTTGATCTTCTTATTAACGCGCAGTGATATTTTTCCTTAAAAACGGTTCAAGAATACGGGTTTTTTGTTTTAGCACAGAACTCAGGTAAGATGCTGTCAAAAAATTTATTCTCCCTGATTGGCAATTTTATTAGCTTTCTAATGGTATACATATAACCTTAATCGGTTACTTAAAATCGGTAAAAAATCCGGGTTTTATATCGCTATATCCGGTTCAAAATATTAGATAACCGGATCTATTCTCCAAGAAAATTTGTCATTAACGTGTTCAGCATATCGGGAGCTATATATGGTAAAATTTCAGATACATCCCAGATGTCAATATAAGCGATAACCAATGGGTATGTCTACCTACCAATACATAACTAATAACGAATATACAGAAAAACAAAATATAGTTTAATTCTGAACCAAGTCCGAATAAATGTCAAAAATGACAATGAAAACGGGACAAAATCGATTAGTTGTCAGAGAGAACCGTACCTAAAATCTTCTGAGCAACATTTTTGCAGAATATTTGGATGCTGAAAAATCTCATATTGTGGTACTTTTACTACGGTTCAAGAAAGAAAGGACGAAAAGGACATGAAAGGAATTGAGTTAGAAGAATGAAATGTTCTACAAAAAGATTCGCCATTCGATTTGACTGCAGACATGTAATCTCAAAATGAAGCTACAATAACGGCAAACAGAGATATAAAGCTATTTTCTCAAGCATCACAGGGGAAAATTCAAAAAATTCATCGCGCGATATCTCAAAAACTTGACCTATGGGGAAAATTTCCTTCTGGGTTCTTAATATACTCACTAAGGGCTTTCATCTCCAAAAGGAATTTTCGACCGCACAGACCTTGAGTTCCAATTTGTGGCACAGTGATATAAGACCCTCAGAAATCTCTCTGAGCAAACAAGGCATTCGAGAGAGATTATCTGTGTATAAAGGGCTTTCTGCTATCTATACAGAAGTCCTTCAGGAACAAAGATGGACCATATCGGTCCACTTCTTCGTGTTCTTATCCCACAATAGTTTAAAACTTGTGCGCTTATATTCTCACGATAATTCTTGAAGGGATTAACCAATTTGTTCCAAACTTTGCACATTGTAATATATCCAGTTGTCGCCTATATCAATCCACTTCTTCTGATACGTCCCACAATTTGTTCGCAAAAATATATTTTAAAAGCTTTTCATAACAGTTCCTCCAAACGTATATCAAATTCGAAGGTGGACTATGGAACCACCATATCCTTCACATAAAGCAAGAAAATTGGGTTAAGTGCAGAGTGAATGCAACCTATTTATGCCGTCACCATCTAAGCTAATAATGATTTTAAATCCATAGTATGTTTGGACGAAATCCGTTTCAGAAAATTTGGGGTGGATTTAGGCATGTCCGTCCGTCTGTTTGTTCGGCTGGCTGGAGCACACGATAACTCTCAACCGAAAGAGCCGATTTTATCCAAAAATTAATTGTTAATCCAAACTTAGATCATCTTCGAAGATATCCAACATATCGGTCCACACCGTCTGGTATCTCACGGAGAAACATTTTCGTTAAAATGGTGTGCACGGTAACTCTCGAACGGATCAACCGAGTAGACTAAAATGTTGTGCAGACGTAAATCAAGATCGAATATGGACTATACCGATACACTCCTTTTTGTACCTCCGACACAAATTTCAAATTTTTGATACAAGTACAGTTTAGGGACAAAAAAAGACAGTCAAGAAATTTCTGTCCTTTTACTATACGACACAAACTCAGATTGATGAGCACGATAACTTAACAATTGAGCACAATGATTTGTGCACAACTTTTCACATCGTACTATTTCTTCCAAACGTACATCAACCTCCAAAAAGGTCTATATCGGACAACACCTTAGGCCATCTTCCTTACCAAAAATTTGCGCCTAATTGCTGTTTAAGGGATGTTCGAGGGAAGGTTTAAAGGTAAAAAGTTTAGAGCGATAACATGTGACAAGTCCATACTTCCTGACATAATAGTGTAAAGGCTTTAAGAAATCCTACAGTGATAAAAATTTGGCTGTTGGGAACAATAAGGATTGGTCCAACCTTTGTATATCATAATATTTCTCTCAAGCTTAAGTTATGTTCCATGATTCACTATATCGGACGACTCCTTCCGGCATATTTCTTAATGAAAGTTTATGAATAATATTTTGACTTGAGTAATATTTGCAGATTATGAGTAATATTTTCGAGATAAGGGCTGTTCGAGGATTGTTTTGAATTTTTCAGCCAGAGGTAGTCAACGTAATTCTGATACAACGATATCATTTTTTCGCCGGCAAGTCCATGTTTCCAAGAGCTCTAAAAATTTTCAGTGACCTACCAATTAAATACACTTCCAAAATTACCTAGGTCGGTTTATTCCTTCAGGTACCTCCTCTGCAAAATTTTCCGCTTTAATCGAAAAAAATAGCAAAATATTGGCATTCATTCGGAACGTCCACAAATTTTAAGATAAATGTCACAAAAGTTTTGATATTTATACCCACAGCATTTATGCTATCGAGGCTAACACTTTCATACGGGCAAAATGTGCCTCATCGAAATAATGGTTTCAGACCCCAATTATGTTTGTACGAAATGTGTTTCAGACAATTTGGAGTCGATTTAGCAAATTCCGTCCGTCTGTCTGGCTGGCTGGTGCGCACGATAACTCTCGAACGGGTGAACCGATTTGGTCCAAAATTTTGCTTTCGTAATATTTTTTTTGGAAATTTGTGCGCACTATAACTGTCGAAGGGAGTAACCAATTAGTTCTATACTTTGCACATTGTGAAATTTCTAACAGACTTATATGAGGTTCTAATATGAACTCAATCGGTCCACTCCTTCGGGTACCTCCCACACAAAATTTCGGAAGAGTTCAGTTTAGGATCTGTTCTGGAATCTCTTTGATTTTTGTTGTAGCAACGTGTATTCACTGTCCCGCTTACGACGGTACATGTCTCATTAGGCGCAAGTCCATACTTCCTGAGAAAATAGCCTGAAAGATGCAAAAAAAAACCCCTAAAACACCGTGTGTAGTGATTTGAGCGCAAGAGAACTCTCGAACGGATCAACCGATTTGGTACAAAATTTGGTCTTAGTAATATTTTGTCCAAAAGTTTAAATTTGAAGATAAGACATATCGGCCCACTCCTTCAGGTACCTCCCCCACAAAAGTTCAAAAATGTTCGGAAAATTGTGCGCACGATAACTCTTGAAGGGAGTGACCGATATAATCCATACCTTGCACATCTTAATATATCTACCAAATATAGATCAGGTTCAAATATGGACTATATTTATCCACTCCTTCGGGTACATCCCACACAAAATTTCGGATAAGTTCACTTTAAGACATGCTCTTGAAGCGATTTGCATTCGCTACCTCCGTTACGATGGTAAAGTTTTTTCAGCGGTAAGTCCATATTTCTTAGGAAAGCAGCCCGAAAGGTGTAAAAACCCCCTATGTCACCATATGTGGCGGTCGGAGAGCACGATAACTCTCGAACTGTTCAACCGCCTTAGTCTTCGTCATATTATATCCAAACTTAATTTCATGGGACAATGCCGGTCCACAACTTCCGGTACTTCTCCCCAATATTTAAAAAATGTCACAAAAATGCTAGGACGATATCACTTGAATGGGGCAACCAATTTGGTCCAAACTTTGGATCTCCTAATATTTTGTCAAAATTTAGTTTAACTTCTAAAATGGGCCATTTCGGTGCTGTCTAGGGGTACCTCCCCCAGAAAAGTTCAATATTTGTGTCTTAGTGCAGTTAATTCCTGATCCACATTTTTGTCTGCAAGTTCAAATGTCCAAAATCGGCCACAAAATTCTGAAAAGACCTGAAATACATACGATCTGTCCGTAGGTGATAGTTTCACTTCAGATTGGCTGAGGGTATATATCTGTCGGCAAAGCCGACTGACACTTTTTTACTTGTTTTGTAGGCAAGTTTATACGTCCAAAAACCGGCAAAAGCATTTTGTATTTGTTACCTTTCACTGTCCGTTTATTAAAGTCTGCATTCGCACATGCTGACGGTATATCTTTGTCTGCAAAGTGGTCTGGTACTTTTTACTTGTTTCGCACTGTCATAGGCTGAATGTATTTAGCCTTCAACAGGACTATCTGATTATTATTATTTTTTTTTTTTTTTTTTTTGTTCTAATACGAATGAACAAAACACATTATTATAGATGACTAATTTAGAAAAAAACAATTTTTTGGGGAATAGTCTTGTGCATAAATAAACAAAACCAAGGAAATTATTTGAAATGTCAAGTCAACTCTCTTAACAAAACGAAAACACTTAAATAAATGCTTGTCATTCAATTTTAATTATTCTTTTATTAAATGTTTTTTACTTATTTGTTTTTCTCTTTCATTCTTTTGCAGCATCATCGGCGGGACCTCATGAAAAACGTTTATTACATGCACTCTTAGATAATTACAACAGTTTAGAGCGACCCGTTGTTAATGAATCCGATCCACTGCAATTAAGTTTCGGTCTGACCTTAATGCAGATAATTGATGTGGTAAGTTGTTGTCGTTGTTATTTTTAGTTTTGTTATTTCTTGTTTTGCTCTTTTTCTTATTATGGGTTTTGTTTGCCACTTTTCTCTTTGGTGTGAAAACTTAGGTGGACGGTGCGGTGCGACAGTTTTGCCGGAAATATCACTTGCAAAAATTTCCTTTGGCGGTTTTAGTTGTTTCTCATGGTGTTTTCAGCTGAACACACACACCCATACACCTACACATTCTTATTTCTAACATAAAGTATGACACTTTAAGAACACAATGACATGTTTGTTTTTCCTTGTACTTGTACCCAAAGTACCGGAGAGTGTTTAATTTTGCTCTTGTACTGTGGTGAGAGAAGGAACATTTTTTGCTTTCTTACTTTTTTCTCCTTGTTAATTCTATTTCTGTTTTTGGTTAGACAAATAGAAAGCAAAAGTCTTAGCCTTTTATTTAACCCACATGACACTTGGGCTAACTAAGACCGTAATCATGAGAAGGACAACCAAGATGAGGGTGATGCTGATGATGGGGATGATGATGACAAGTAAGACTAAAATAGCTAAATACACTGACATTAAGAAAAACACATAACAAAGCGAGAAACATGAGCATGAAACTATGAAAGGATAATTACTTCTTACATTGTTGTACTTGTAGTCCTTCATTCTTTCACACTTTTCTTGCTCAGCAACAGCAGTAGTAGCAGCAGTAATTAACTAATTGCCAATTTTAAAATACTTTTGAGACCATAAACAATGAACATGATATGTTGCACACTTGTTTCAAGTGTTGTTGTTGTTGTGGGGTATTAATGTACATATGTCCGTCTGTTCTTCATAGTCTTTAGACACAAAGTTGAAATGTAAGTAGTTGTGTTGTTTTACCAGTTTTGGATTCTTACAACTAAATTGACTTGCTTTTATGAAGACTTTGGGGTCCTATAAAGGTTACAAAGCTTGGCATGTACGTATGTATATATGTATATAAAACTATGCCATTATCATCATTGGTGTCTGAGGCAATATTGTGAGTAATAATGTAAAGATTAACACCATAAAATATTCATTGGTTATTTGCATGGGCCTGAGGACAATTTTAAAAATAAATTCGTTACAGTTTTATGAAATATTCAGCAGAAACTATTTGAAGGATATTTAAGGACATTCAAATGAATATTAAATTAACATCATAATGATCTTTTATATGTTAAAATTCCAACTGAAATTTTTCATTCAGGCTTTATATTTTCAAGCTTAAAAATTAGCATCGTGCTATTGACCGTCGTATTCTGAAAATATGTGTAATCAACAAATAACTTTCATGATTTTATTTGAAAATTTTGTCTATTGGGGCGAAGATCATTTTTAATAATAAATATACCCTCAGCATTTATGCTAACGAGGCTATATACGCTTTCATACGGGCAAAATTTGCCTCATCGAAATAATTTTATGTTTGGACGAAATGTGTTTCAGAATATTTGGAGTTGATTTAGCCATGTCCGTCCGTCTTCTGGCTGGAGCGCACGATAACTCTCGAACGGATCAACCGATTCGGTCCAAAATTTGGCTTTCGTAATATTTTGTCCAAACTTAGTTTAAGTTCGAAGATGGGTTATATTGGTCCACTTCTTCCTGTACCTCCCCCACAAAGGTTCGAAAATGTTCGGAAAATTTGTGCGCACGATAAATCTTGAAGGGAGTAACCGATTTGGTCCATACTTTGCACATCGTGAAATTTCCACCAGACTTAGATAAGGTTCCAATATGGACTCACTCGGTCCACTCCTTCTGGTACCTCCCACACAAAATTTCGGAAAAGTTCAGTTTAGGGCCTGCTCTCGAATCGTTTTGATTTTTGTAGTAGCATCTTGTATTCACGGCCCCTCATACAAGTTTCATCAGGGGGAAACCCCTACTTCCTGACAAAATAGCCTGAAAGGTTCAAAAAACCCATATGACACCGTGTGTAGTGGTTGGAGCGCAAGATAACTCTCGAACGGATCTGCCGATTCGATCAAAAATTTGGCCTTCATAATATTTTGACCAAACTTAGTTTAAGTTAGGTTCACTCCTACAGGTACCTCCCCCACAAAAGTTCAAACATGTTCGGAAAAATTGTGCGCACGATAACTCTTGAAGGGAGTGACCGATTTGGTCCATACTTTACGCATCCTAATTTATCTACCAGATATAGATCAGGTTTGAATATGGACTATATTTGTCCGTTCCTTCAGGTACCTCCCACACAAAATTTCGGATAAGTTCACTTTAAGACCTGCTCTTGACTAACTTTGATTTCTGCTGAAGCAACTTGCAATCGCTGTCTCAGTTACAGCGGTAAAAATTATTTCAGTGGCAAGTCCATACTTCTTGGGAAAACAGCCCGAAAGTTGTAAAAAACCCCTATTACACCATATGTAGTAGTTGGAGAGCACAATCACTCTCGAACCGATAGACCGATTTGGTCCAAAATTTGGCCTTCGTCATATTTTGTCCAATCTTAGTTTAACTTCTAGAATGGCCCATATCGGTCCTCTCCTTAGGATACCTCCGCCACAAAAGTTCAACTTTATGTCTAAGTGCAGTTTAGGGTCTGTTCGAAAATCCTTTTGAAATTCATACCGATGATGTACAGCCATATTATGTTTTCCGTGGACAAGTCCATGCTTCCTGGCATACTGGTCCAACAGGTGTACGATAACCCACTGAAACGACTAGTGGGCGCGATATCTATCGAATATATATGACTCTCAAAATAAGATCTACTTCCGTAATGCACTATGTCGGTCTATTCCCCCCTCCGCAAAACTTTTGAACTTTAATTCTAATCCACATTTTTTTCGGCAAGTTCAAATGTCCAAAAAGTGCCACAAAATTCTGAAAAGACCCTAAATGATGAAAGTTCCAATTCACATAGGCTGAGGGTATATATCTGTCGGCAAAGCCGACTGACACCTTTTTACTTGTTTTAATTAATCTCTCGTTGGAGTCGAGCTTAATGGCGACAGAAATATACCCTCAGATTGTGTGAATTGAACCTAGCAGTTGGTTTTTAGATTTTGTGGGCCTTTTAGGAAATATGAACTTGCCGACAACAAATATATATTTGGATGAAAGGTGAAAAGTGTTGCGGAGGTGGTACCTAAAGGAGGCACGGAAGTGGAGCCAATTTTCTCCATAGATATAGCGCCCACTTGTCATTTCAGTTGTCACCGTATAACTTAGAACTTTTGGACCACTTTGTCTGGACTTACCCACGAAAAACATAATATTGCTGTAAACAGGACCACAGACATCTGTATAATTTCCAACGATTTTTCGAATATAACCTAAACTGCAACTTAAACAAAAATGTTGAACTTTGTGTGGGAGGTACCCTAAGGAGAACGCCGATATGGACCATTTTCGAATTTAAAACACATTCGGACATAATATAAGGATATTCAAAGTTTGGACCAAATAGGTTGCTCTGTTCAACAGATATAGCGTGTACGTAACCTTTGGGTGGAGGTAACGGAAAGTGTGGACCTATATTGTGCATTTTCGAACATAAACTAAGTTAGGACAAAATAATATGAAGGCCAAATTTTGAAACGAATGGACTGATCCGTTTCAAAGTTATCTTGCACTCCAGCCACAATACGTTGTGCCATATGGGTTTTTACACCTTTCGGGAGAAAGGAGAACAAATATTATGGATCAACTCTGTTACTGCCTACGAGAGTTGTCGTGAGTACCATTTTAGCAAAAAGTTTTGAAATTTTGTAAGGGAGGTACCAGAAGGAGTCGTCCATATGGCTTATGGTCGAACTTAAACAAAATTATGACAAAAGGCCAAATTTTTTACTGAATTGGCTGATCCGCTCGAGAGTTATTGTGTGGTCCAGCCCCTACACATGTTGCCATAGGGGTTTTTACACCTTTTGGCCGTTTCTTCAATAGGTATGGACTTTCTCTGAAAAACATATAACATCGTAATAAGGCAGCGAACACAAGTTGCAAACAAATGTTTAACTTTTGGGGGGATGTACCCAAGGCAGCGGGCCCATATGACCCATCTTCGAACTTGATCTATGTTTGGACAAAATATTACGAGGGCCAACTTTTGGACCGTATTGGTTGATCCGTAAGAGAGTTATCGTGCGTTCCAGCCCAGACAGACGGACGGACATGGCTAATTCAACTGCAAAATTGTCTGAAACGGATTTCGTCCAAACCTGGTTGGTTGGTTTAAGTGGTGGCTATAACCTTCGTAGCCTCAATTAGTATGTTAAAATATATCGTTTTGATAAACGCACCACTCGGGTAGAGATTGTTATTCCATTATAGTATGTTGGTAAATTATATCCAGCCTGGAGTTCTATTTTTCCATTCTTTCCTGCTTGGAAATTAAACTTTAAAATGCTGACCAAAAGTTATTGCAGATGTGCAGTATTCAGCATTAGTTGCTATTTTTCCCGGTAGTTTGAGAAGCACCCAGGCATGTCCGTAAGCTCTGTCTCTCCACGTTCCTAGAGCTCATAGCCTTGCTGCATTGCAGGCCTCATTTGCTTTGATGTGTATATCTATTGGCAGTATATGCATCATTGTATTGAGGACTTCAGCCGGACAAGTTCTCATTGCCCCTGTCACCCCGATGCATACCGATCATTGTATGCTGTATAGTTTTCTCTGAATTGTTTTCTTTCCCACTGTTGGCCACCAAATTAGTGCTCCATAAGTGAGTATTGGTCTTATTATGCTGGTGTACATCCATAACACCATTTTGGGTTTGAGGCCCCAGCGGCTCCCAAACATTTTGCGACATGTGTAGTATGCACGATGTTTGATGTTACGTTTCCATGACAGTTTTGAATCTAGGATAACGCCAAGGTATTTTGCGTGATCTGATAGAGGTATTTCTTGACCTCGTAGTCATGGAAGATTGGTGATTGTATAGTTGGTTTTTGTAGTAAATAGCACCATCTCAGTTTTCCCTGGATTCACCCCACTTCTTGTGGCCCAAGTATCCAGTGATTTCAGGGCTCCGCTCATGATGTCACTCAGCACGGACGGAAATAAACCAGAGACGAGCATTAACACATCGTCCGCATAAGCAACCATCTTAATCCCCATATGGTCAAGTTTGCTTAGGATTTCATTAATCACAAGGAGCCAAAGCAGGAGATCACCCCTCCCTGTGGAGTTCCTCGATTTACGTGCTTCGACAGCATGCTACTTCCCAGTGTGGCATTAATGACTCTGCTCTGCACTAATAAATGGTTCCACGCCGAAGTTATATAGAGCTTGTTCTATTGCTGAGGTGCTAACGTTGTTGAAGCCGCCTTCTATATCCAAAAAGGCGGCTAAGGTGTGTTGTTAGTCGTAACGACATCATGTAGGGCTGTGTCTGTCGAGCGTCCTTTAAGGTAAGCGTGTTGGCTTGAAGATATGTTATCTGAGTTCTCCATCTTTTCTCGAATATACACATCGATAAGCCTTTCGAGTGTTTTAAGCACAACTGATGAGAGACTTATGGGTCTAAAGTCTTTAGCATTTTCGTGACTACGTTTTCCAGCTTTGGGTATGAAAACAGCCTTTACCTGTCTCCAACTCGTAGCGACGTAGTTTAGGGTTAGTACCCATCTAGTTTAGATGTGTTCTAACCAAGGGTTAATTATGCTCTCCACGCTTTAAAGCATTTTTTGGTATAATACCATCTGACCCCTGAGATTTGTAGGGAGAGAAGCTGTTAATAGCCATGCGACTTTACTCGGACTTACTATCTTTTCGTCTTCAATGTTGTCTTTATTTATAGCTGTATTGGCTTGCTCTTCGGGGAAGTGCGTCGTAAGAAGGATTTCAAGAGATTTCTGACCAGGTACCGTTTTTTTTCTTTATGTAGGTGGGATCTGCAACATACTTAGGGTTTAAAAAAATTATTTCAAATACGTATAAACACCCGTTAGCCTAAGGCTAAGGATCTATGAAGGTAAGGGGATTAATCCGATTCGTCCAAATATGTTCATTCGTATATCCTTTTCAGTTATCGGGTTCTGGTTTCAAAAATTCAGATTCAAAAATTCTGCAACCTAGATAGGCCGCGTATATAACAAATCAGGAGACTGATGAATGGGGTTAGCTGGACAGCTGAAAAGGGTATTGTGTCATGAACTCGTGCCCAACTAGAATTGAGGCGGCTGCATCGTCCAGATTTTAACTGGGCTAAAACCACTAGTATTTGCCTTGGCGGTTGGCGTTCTTTCGCTGCGATAAATGGGGGTGGTCTCCATGTGCGGCATTCTCATTTTACCTTTGTACTGCATGCGTAGCAACATCAGTGTCAATACTATTCAGTCCTGCCTGATATACTTCTTGATCTAGGGGTCCTTGCATGTACCTTTGGACCCCTTCCTCTACCCATATCATACATATGACGTGTCTGGGTGGGGGGAAGGTTGTCCACCAGACAGGGATGCTTACGACATTAACACCCAAGCAGGTACTGCATCGACAACATCTTATTGTGCTGTTGCACCTGTAAAATCTTCGTCTTCCCATGATGTCATGAGGAGTTAATTGGCAGGTTTGAATATTCTTCCATTGCGTAGTATTAATATTTGCATACCACATTGTCGATGCATAGCTTACCACAGGCCTATTGCTTTGTAAGAACTCAAAAAAGTTTTTTTTGTTGGCAACCGAAGTGCTGGCGACCAGCAACTGCAGGACCTTGCTCCTACTTCCGATCTTGTTTTAAATGTCATTGGCTTGCCCAAACGCCTTAAACATGCTCGAACGTTACACTCAATATTTTGGGGTAGTTTGTTGTCGGAATCTGGGCAACATCGACCAATATCTTCAGAGAGAGCCTAATTTCAGCCATCCATGGTGTAAACAGTGTGGCAGTGGATTTATCGGCAAATATTTTCATATTCCTCAAATGGAAAAAGCTTTGTATTTATTTTGCCTATTACATATGTATGTTATCAACGATAGGACCCAACAACGTCATCCGCATACATTACTATCTCTATGCTACCTGGAAGGTCTGGTCGCACGGCCACTTCTGGTTCAATACCCGACAGATACATATATGGATATGGGGTGTAATGCTGTTGTAGTGCTGCGAATTTTCTGGAATCGATGCTGATGTTGGACAGCTTGGAAACTGCTTCTTATCATGGGGAGGAGTAACGCCTCTAGAATCTTTGCTACTGTACGATTTACCTCTGCTGATATCCTTGTCTGACATTAGTAGTCAGACAACCCTGCTATATTTCCTGACTACTGGTACAATATGGGTGGTTAACGATTGATTGAGGGCACTTGCCAATTCCAGGTCCAGACTTAAGCATTACCGTTGAGATTCCGTCCAACGCCTAGGATTATTTCGCGTTGCGGATGCTATTGTGGTGGTACCACCTTTTATGCAGCATAGCACACTTCTCTTCGGCCTATCACTCTCGAGGTGATCTAAAGACAGTCGGTTAAAATAACTGTTATTGTCACACCGTTGGATGTAGCAGTCATTCTATCATATTTCTTTCTCCGTGGTCTAGCCACATTTTCTGCTTATATTCACCAACTACCCTGTTGACTTCAAGAGTATGTTATCTAATCCTTTAGGCCCTCAGGGTTCGTGCGACGGAACTCATCACCCTCATTCGCTTGTCCCGTCGCCTCTGCTGGAAAATGTTGTCTAATTTGGAGAATTCGACCAGAAGGTATGTAGCCAGCGGCTGCATTTGCAGACCGTGTGCCACAATGACAGACATCACTGACAATCTAACATATCATATCTTCGTAGGAGCGTTTTCGTTCACCGTGTAAAATTTGGAGCTATCAATTTGCTCGGCCAGCGCTGTATTGATATTATCCTGCAAAAGCGGACTAATATCAGGTATATAACGGAGGGCACAAATATCCGTCGGCGTTGTGTACACATAAAGCAACCCGACCTCGGCAGACCCAAACATTATTGCTACAGCCATACATTCCATATATGGGTCAGTAGAGTCAAGCTCAAGCGAGTTAGTTCTGTACTAGACAGTCTGGTGGACAAGGAAGGCAAGTCCTTCTCCTCCGCTTTTCTTACAATTTTTCAGCAAAACGTTGTACGCATCCTAACGCTTCAAATAACAGCTTACATTGGGTAAAGATTCCTTCGACATTTATCGTGCTCAACATTTTAACGAAAAATGTTGAACTTTTTTGGGGAGGTTGCAGGAGGAGGACGCCAACAACACCTAATGCACCTGCGTCACAAAAGTTCAAAAATTTTCGCTAAAGTGCAGTTTATGATCTGTTCGACGATTGTTTTGAAAGTTTTACAGAATGTCCTCTTTGATCCTTTCGTGGGCATGTCCTTGTTTCCTGACATAACAGTCCAAAAGCTCTTACAAATCCTACTGTGACCAACTAAAATGGTTGGTTAAAGGAGTAACGGACATTTTTCCAAACTTTGCACATCAGAATTATTTTACCAAACTTAGATCAAGTTCGAGGGTGGCCTTTATCGGTCAACTACTTCGGGTAACTTTCTCACAAAAGTTAAACATTTTCGCTCATGTACAGTTTAGGGTTATTTGAAGAATTTTTTGAAATTTTCATCTGAAGTAACGCTTGTGATTCTGATTAGAATTATAAAATTTTGTTCGTGGCAAGTCCAAGCTTCCGGACATAAGGATACAAAAGATCAAAAAATTCTACGGTGAACAATTAAAGTAGATGTTTGTCACGCAAACTATCGAAAGTAATGGCTTTCAAAATTGGATCCAGTACATTCCTCCAGCTACCTCCTTCACAAAAGTTTAAGGGTGGTCTTCATAAGAACATTGTTTCAAAGAACATAAAGGCCAACACCGCAATTGATCCTGGTTTAAATCCTTTCATCAAAAATATATGATAGTCTTTTTAAATTTAAGGACTATAATCACGATGATAAAACTGCATGATTGCATTACCCAAAAAATTGGTTTATTATTTCCACCAGCATACACAAACAAACCAAATTCTTTTTACTAACAAGGACATAAAGCGCACACACACATTTCGCCATTTTCCAACAAGTGAAGCGCTAGGTCTTTAAGGCTGGCAAACTTAACTTGAGGCCATCGAAATTGTATAGTAAATGTAATATGGCTGTTAGTCTTTACTTTGACTCTGCTGCTTTTGGTTTTGGGCAAATTCCGTTTCATCGTACAATAAAATGTTTGCAGCGCTTTTTTGTTTGTGTCTGACTGGTTTCCAGCTATTTTCAGTCATGATACCATTTTTACTTTTTCTGATGTAGGCCTAAGGCCACCAACCAGCAGGTGTTATATGGATTCGCTGTATAAATATTTGTACTTTGTTAAGAGGATGTAATTTTGCAGACAAGCTATGTGTGTGCAGGTCTTCTTTTTTGGTGAGGATAACATACCATTTCTATGTATTTGTCATTCCCATGATTCATATTGCAATCTTCTTTTATCCAAATCCTGTTCTTTTGTTAGCCCAATAACACCAAAAAAACCCCCAAAAACGAAGACATTTTTGTTCTTCTATCTTAAATCTCCACTTAAGTGGTAAAGGCTTCCGCAACCAGCAAACCCATATCCGTGACATGGCATAACGAATGGGAATATGAACCAAATCGTCGTCGTCGTCGTTGCGAGGACACACATTATGACTCACCTTCTAAGCGTATTTCATTCACAGATTGCCTTCTCGTTTTTTTTTTTTTTTTTGGCTTGAAGTCTATGGGATTTTCTTGTTGTTTGTACCCCTACCTTTGTAAGCCTGCTTGTCTATGTTTTTGTTGTAGTCCCATGACTCTCATAGAAATCTTTTTGATTTAATTTTGTTCCGTTTCCTAACAAGTGTCGTGAGTGGGTGACTTGTTTGCCTTAAAGACCTTTAGGCTTTCTTCCATCAGCGAGTCACTGTGTGTATGTAATTGTGTGTGATTTTTATACCTTTTCATTTTCTTTTGTTGCTGAATCTGTCAAAGAGTTTTTTTCGAGGGGTAATTGAATTTGACAGTTCGAAAGAGATTACATTACACCTATCTGCCTTTTTGACTTTGAAAAAGGATTTCGAGATTTTCTTGATGATAGTTCAAGTCAAACGAATTAAGAAATAATCAAATGATTGCAATGGTTCGTATTATGGAAATTGGGGATAAATTCAATCAGGGCAAAGTTGTCTTGTGTCTTGAAAATATGCAAATATGAAAATTATTGTTTAAAAAAACACGTTTATGGCTTTGATAATCCTTGAAAATATTCTTTAAAAAATCCACGTTTATGGCCTTGATAATCCATCAAAAACATTCCTTAAAATATTCACGTTTATGGCCTTGATAATCCATGAAAAATATTCTTTAAAATATTCACGTTTATGGCCTTGATAATCCTATATAAATATTCTTCAAAAAATCCACGTTTATGGCATTGATAATTCTTGAAAAATATTCTTTAAAAAATACACGTTTATGGCTTTGATAATTCTTGAAAAATATTCTTTAAAGAATCCACGTTTATGGCCTTGATAATCCTTGAAAAATATTCTATAAAAAATCCACGTTTATGGCCTTAATAATCCTTAAAAAATATTCTATAAAAAATCCACGTTTATGGCCTTAATAATCCTTAAAAAATATTCTATAAAAAATCCACGTTTATGGTTTTGATAGTCCTTGAAAAATATTCTTTAAAAAATCCACGTTTATGGCCTTGATAATCCTTGAAAAATATTCTTTAAAAAATCCACGTTTATGGCCTTGATAATCCTTGAAAAATATTCTTTAAAAAATCCACGTTTATGGCCTTGATAATCTTTGAAAAATATTCTTTAAAAATTCACGTTTATGGCCTTGATAATCCTTGAAAAATATTCTTTAAAAAATCCACGTTTATGGCCTTGATAATCCTTGAAAAATATTCTTTAAAAAACCACGTTTATGGCCTTGATAATCCTTGAAAAATATTCTTTAAAAAACCACGTTTATGGCCTTGATAATCTTTGAAAAATATTCTTTAAAAAATCCACGTTTATGGCCTTGATAATCCTTGAAAAATATTCTTTAAAAAATCCACGTTTATGGCCTTGATAATCCTTGAAAAATATTCTTTATAAAATTCACGTTTATAGCCTTGATAATCCTTGAAAAATATTCTTTAAAAAATCCACGTTTATGGCCTTGATAATCCTTGAAAAATATTCTTTAAAAAATCCACGTTTATGGCCTTGATAATCCTTGAAAAATATTCTTTAAAAAATCCACGTTTATGGCCTTGATAATCCATCAAAAACATTCCTTAAAATATTCACGTTTATGGCCTTGATAATCCATGAAAAATATTCTTTAAAATATTCACGTTTATGGCCTTGATAATCCTATATAAATATTCTTCAAAAAATCCACGTTTATGGCTTTGATAATTCTTGAAAAATATTCTTTAAAGAATCCACGTTTATGGCCTTGATAATCCTTGAAAAATATTCTTTAAAGAATCCACGTTTATGGCCTTGATAATCCTTGAAAAATATTCTATAAAAAATCCACGTTTATGGCCTTAATAATCCTTAAAAAATATTCTATAAAAAATCCACGTTTATGGCCTTAATAATCCTTAAACAATATTCTATAAAAAATCCACGTTTATGGTTTTGATAGTCCTTGAAAAATATTCTTTAAAAAATCCACGTTTATGGCCTTGATAATCCTTGAAAAACATTCTTTAAAAAATCCACGTTTATGGCCTTGATAATCCTTGAAAAATATTCTTTAAAAAATCCACGTTTATGGCCTTGATAATCCTTGAAAAATATTCTTTAAAAATTCACGTTTATGGCCTTGATAACCCTTGAAAAATATTCTTTAAAAAATCCACGTTTATGGCCTTGATAATCCTTGAAAAATATTCTTTAAAAAAATCCACGTTTATGGCCTTGATAATCTTTATAAAATATTCTTTAAAAAATCCACGTTTATGGCCTTGATAATCTTTATAAAATATTCTTTAAAAAATCCACGTTTATGGCCTTGATAATCTTTATAAAATATTCTTTAAAAAATCCACGTTTATGGCCTTGATAATCCTTGAAAAATATTCTTTAAAAAATCCACGTTTATGGCCTTGATAATCTTTATAAAATATTCTTTAAAAAATCCACGTTTATGGCCTTGATAATCTTTATAAAATATTCTTTAAAAAATCCACGTTTATGGCCTTGATAATCTTTATAAAATATTCTTTAAAAAATCCACGTTTATGGCCTTGATAATCTTTATAAAATATTCTTTAAAAAATCCACGTTTATGGCCTTGATAATCTTTATAAAATATTCTTTAAAAAATCCACGTTTATGGCCTTGATAATCTTTATAAAATATTCTTTAAAAAATCCACGTTTATGGCCTTGATAATCTTTATAAAATATTCTTTAAAAAAATCCACGTTTATGGCCTTGATAATCTTTATAAAATATTCTTTAAAAAATCCACGTTTATGGCCTTGATAATCTTTATAAAATATTCTTTAAAAAATCCACGTTTATGGCCTTGATAATCCTTGAAAAATATTCTTTAAAAAATCCACGTTTATGGCCTTGATAATCCTTGAAAAATATTCTTTAAAAAATCCACGTTTATGGCCTTGATAATCCCTGAAAAATATTCTTTAGAAAACCCACGTTTATGGCCTTGATAATCCTTGGAAAATATTCGTTAAAAAATCCACGTTTGTGGCATTGAAAAATATTCTTTAAAAAATCCACATTTATGATTATCAAGGGATAATCCTTGTAAAATATTCTTTAAAAATTAACGTTTATGACCTTAAAAAAATATTCTTTGAAAAATTCAAGTTTATGTCCTTCAAAAATATTCTTCAAAGAATACACGTTTGTTGCCTTGATAATCCTTGAAAAATATTCTTCAAAGAATACACGGTTGTTGCCTTGATAATCCTTGAAAAGTATTCTTTAAAGAATACACGTTTATTGCCTTGATAATCCTTGAAAAATATTATTTAAAAAAATCCACGTTTATGGCCTTGATAATCCATTACAAATATTGTTAAAAAAATCCGCGTTTACGGCATTGATAATCCTTGAAAAATATTCTTAAAAAACCCACGTTTATGGCCTTGATAATCCTTGAAACATATTCTTTAAAAAATCCACGTTTATGGACTTGATAATCCTTGAAACATATTCTTTAAAAAATCCACGTTTATGGCCTTGATAATCCTTATAAAATATTCTTTCAAAAATCCAAGTTTATGGCCTTGATAATCCTTGAAAAATATTCTTAAAAATAACCCACGTTTATGGCCTTGATAATCCTTGAAACATATTCTTTAAGAAATCCACGTTTATGGCCTTGATAATACTTGAAAGATATTCTTAAAAAAAAACCAACGTTTATGGCCTTGATAATCCTGAAAAATATTCTTTAAAAAATCTACGTTTTATGGTCTTGTTAATCCTTGAAAAATATTCTTTAAAAAATCCACGTCTATGGCCTTGCTGATCCTTGAAAAATATTCTTTAAAAATCCACGTCTATGGCCTTGCTGATCCTTGAAAAATATTCTTTAAAAAATCCACGTCTATGGCCTTGCTGATCCTTGAAAAATATTCTTTTAAAAATCAACGTTTATGGCCTTGATGATCCTTGAAAAATATTCTTTAAAAAATCCACGTTTATGGCCTTGATAATCCTTGAAAAATATTCTTTAAAAAATCCACGTTTATGGCCTTGATAATCCTTGAAAAATATTCTTTAAAAAATCCACGTTTATGGCCTTGATAATCCTTGAAAAATATTCTTTAAAAAATCCACGTTTATGGCCTTGATAATCCTTGAAAAATATTCTTTAAAAAATCCACGTTTATGGCCTTGATAATCCTTGAAAAGTATTCTTTAAAAAATCCACGTTTATGGCCTTGATAATCCTTGAAAAATATTCTTTAAAAAATCCACGTTTATGGCCTTGATAATCCTTGAAAAATATTCTTTAAAAAATCCACGTTTATAGCCTTGATAATCCTTGAAAAGTATTCTTTAAAAAATCCACGTTTATGGCCTTGATAATCCTTGAAAAATATTCTTTAAAAAATCCACGTTTATGGCCTTGATAATCCTTGAAAAATATTCTTTAAAAAATCCACGTTTATGGCCTTGATAATCCTTGAAAAATATTCTTTAAAAAATCCACGTTTATGGCCTTGATAATCCTTGAAAAATATTCTTTAAAAAATCCACGTTTATGGCCTTGATAATCCTTGAAAAATATTCTTTAAAAAATCCACGTTTATGGCCTTGATAATCCTTGAAAAATATTCTTTAAAAAATCCACGATTATGGCCTTGATAATCCTTGAAAAATATTCTTTAAAAAATCCACGTTTATGGCCTTGATAATCCTTGAAAAATATTCTTTAAAAAATCCACGTTTATGGCCTTGATAATCCTTGAAAAATATTCTTTAAAAAATCCACGTTTATGGCCTTGATAATCCTTGAAAAATATTCTTTAAAAAATCCACGTTTATGGCCTTGATAATCCTTGAAAAATATTCTTTAAAAAATCCACGTTTATGGCCTTGATAATCCTTGAAAAATATTCTTTAAAAAATCCACGTTTATGGCCTTGATAATCCTTGAAAAATATTCTTTAAAAAATCCACGTTTATGGCCTTGATAATCCTTGAAAAATATTCTTTAAAAAATCCACGTTTATGGCCTTGATAATCCTTGAAAAATATTCTTTAAAAAATCCACGTTTATGGCCTTGATAATCCTTGAAAAATATTCTTTAAAAAATCCACGTTTATGGCCTTGATAATCCTTGAAAAATATTCTTTAAAAAATCCACGTTTATGGCCTTGATAATCCTTGAAAAATATTCTTTAAAAAATCCACGTTTATGGCCTTGATAATCCTTGAAAAATATTCTTTAAAAAATCCACGTTTATGGCCTTGATAATCCTTGAAAAATATTCTTTAAAAAATCCACGTTTATGGCCTTGATAATCCTTGAAAAATATTCTTTAAAAAATCCACGTTTATGGCCTTGATAATCCTTGAAAAATATTCTTTAAAAAATCCACGTTTATGGCCTTGATAATCCTTGAAAAATATTCTTTAAAAAATCCACGTTTATGGCCTTGATAATCCTTGAAAAATATTCTTTAAAAAATCCACGTTTATGGCCTTGATAATCCTTGAAAAATATTCTTTAAAAAATCCACGTTTATGGCCTTGATAATCCTTGAAAAATATTCTTTAAAAAATCCACGTTTATGGCCTTGATAATCCTTGAAAAATATTCTTTAAAAAATCCACGTTTATGGCCTTGATAATCCTTGAAAAATATTCTTTAAAAAATCCACGTTTATGGCCTTGATAATCCTTGAAAAATATTCTTTAAAAAATCCACGTTTATGGCCTTGATAATCCTTGAAAAATATTCTTTAAAAAATCCACGTTTATGGCCTTGATAATCCTTGAAAAATATTCTTTAAAAAATCCACGTTTATGGCCTTGATAATCCTTGAAAAATATTCTTTAAAAAATCCACGTTTATGGCCTTGATAATCCTTGAAAAATATTCTTTAAAAAATCCACGTTTATGGCCTTGATAATCCTTGAAAAATATTCTTTAAAAAATCCACGTTTATGGCCTTGATAATCCTTGAAAAATATTCTTTAAAAAATCCACGTTTATGGCCTTGATAATCCTTGAAAAATATTCTTTAAAAAATCCACGTTTATGGCCTTGATAATCCTTGAAAAATATTCTTAAAAAAATCCACGTTTATGGCCTTGATAATCCTTGAAAAATATTCTTTAAAAAATCCACGTTTATGGCCTTGATAATCCTTGAAAAATATTCTTTAAAAAATCCACGTTTATGGCCTTGATAATCCTTGAAAAATATTCTTTAAAAAATCCACGTTTATGGCCTTGATAATCCTTGAAAAATATTCTTTAAAAAATCCACGTTTATGGCCTTGATAATCCTTGAAAAATATTCTTTAAAAAATCCACGTTTATGGCCTTGATAATCCTTGAAAAATATTCTTTAAAAAATCCACGTTTATGGCCTTGATAATTCTTGAAAAATATTCTTTAAAAAATCCACGTTTATGGCCTTGATAATTCTTGAAAAATATTCTTTAAAAAATCCACGTTTATGGCCTTGATAATTTTAGAAAAATATTCTTGACCAAATCCACGCTTATGGCCTTGATAATTCTTGAAAAATATTCTTGACCAAATCAACGTTTATGGCCTTGATAATTCTTGAAAAATATTGTTTAAAAAATCCACGTTTATGGCCTTGATAATTCTTGAAAAATATTCTTTAAAAAATCCACGTTTATGGCCTTGATAATTTTAGAAAAATATTCTTGACCAAATCCACGCTTATGGCCTTGATAATTCTTGAAAAATATTCTTGACCAAATCCACGTTTATGGCCTTGATAGTCCTTGAAAAATATTCTTTAAAAATCCACGTTTATGGCCTTGAAGTTTATAGCTTTATAATCCTGAACAAATTTTCTGCAAATAATAAAATAATTTTTAAATTTATTAATATTTAATATTTATAATTTTGAAAATTCTGATGTGATATCCTGTCTGTCCTTTTTAATGAAAGTTTATTTTAAAGTTATGAATTTTTAATATCGCACATTTCTTTGTGAACAATTCTTAATATTATTCCGCATAATTTATTTCTTGCAATTCATTCATTTTCCTTCTTTTCCTTTGACGACATAAACCAAAACCTTATCTTAATAACCACTTTTGGGTAACTCGTAAGTAGTACTTAAGGAACACCTTCTACTCTTTCGCAGAAACGCACACACTCTCATTCACACCAAACCAAATTTTTAATACATATCCAAAAACCATTCACCTCATATAACCCTCACTGAAAAAAACGCCAAATTTTATGGGCGCTTACGTCTGCATATTGTATATTTTTTTTTTATTTGGGACTTAAACCTCCTTAGGTGCTGTGGTAGTCGTAGTCATCGTCATTGCCATGTAATAACGTCAAAATGAACATGCACTTTACACTGTCACTTTCAGTTTTGAACATGGAAAACAAGAAAGGATAATATAATGCCAGCTTCCGCAGCTCTACCTACGTTAGCACTCCCCCCAAAGAGAAGATGTATGGCACCTCCTTAAGCACAGTGGTACCAAATTACCACTTGAAACAAACACACCACAAACGCCACTCATCATTTGATGTAGTGCCAGTGTCAGTGACAAGCAATTTTAAAAGGTGTTGCCTAAGGAATAAATTATGCTGAAGGATGAAAGGGGGTGATATGCATTTCTTCGAAGTGAAACAAGAGATTAAGGGAATGTTAGGAAATTGAGAGAAGTCTAATTTTTGTTAAACTAAGGAGAATTGGAACGTAGATTTTTTTAAAAAAAATTTCAAGCATCTTCAAAGTAATAAAGGTTTCAAGCATCTTCAAGGCAATAAACGTGGATTTTTTAAAAAATAGTTTTCAAGCATCCTCAAGGCTATAAATGTGGATTTTTTAAAAAATATTTTTCAAGCATCTTCAGGCAATAAACGTGGATTTTTTAAAAATATTTTTCAAGCATTCTTCTGGCTACAAACGTGGATTTTTTAAAAATATTTTTCAAGCATTCTTCTGGCTACAAACGTAGATTTTTAAAAAAAATATTTTTCAAGCATTCTTCTGGCTACAAAGGTGGATTTTTTAAAAAAAATATTTTTCAAGCATTCTTCTGGCTACAAACGTGGATTTTTTAAAAAAATATTTTTCAAGCTTTCTTCTGGCTACAAACGTGGATTTTTTAAAAAAATATTTTTCAAGCATTCTTCTGGCTACAAACGTGGATTTTTTAAAAATATTTTTCAAGCATTCTTCTGGCTACAAACGTGGATTTTTTAAAAAATATTTTTCAAGCATCTTCAAGGCAATAAACGTGGATTTTTTAAAAAATATTTTTCCAGCATCTTCAAGGCAATAAACGTGGATTTTTTAAAAAATATTTTTCAAGCATCTTCAAGGCAATAAACGTGGATTTTTTAAAAAATATTTTTCCAGCATCTTCAAGGCAATAAACGTGGATTTTTAAAAAAAAACCATCTTCAAGGCAATAAACGTGGATTTTTTAAAAAAAACCATCTTCAAGGCAATAAACGTGGATTTTTAAAAAAACATTTTTCAAGCATCTTCAAGGCAATAAACGTGGATTTTTTAAAAAATATTTTTCAAGCATCTTCAAGGTAATAAACGTGAATTTTTTAAAAAATATTTTTCAAGCATCTTCAAGGCAATAAACGTGGATTTTTTAAAAAATATTTTTCAAGCATCTTCAAGGCAATAAACGTGGATTTTTTAAAAAAATCCATCTTCAAGGCAATAAACGTGGATTTTTTAAAAAATATTTTTCAAGCATCTTCAAGGCAATAAACGTGGATTTTTAAAAAAATCCATCTTCAAGGCAATAAACGTGGATTTTTTAAAAAATATTTTTCCAGCATCTTCAAGGCAATAAACGTGGATTTTTTAAAAAAATCCATCTTCAAGGCAATAAACGTGGATTTTTTAAAAAATATTTTTCAAGCATCTTCAAGGCAATAAACGTGGATTTTTTAAAAAATATTTTTCAAGCATCTTCAAGGTAATAAACGTGGATTTTGTAAAAAATATTTTTCAAGCATCTTCAAGGCAATAAACGTGGATTTTTTAAAAAATATTTTTCAAGCATCTTCAAGGCAATAAACGTGGATTTTTTAAAAAAATATTTTTCAAGCATCTTCAAGGCAATAAACGTGGATTTTTTAAAAAATATTTTTCAAGCATCTTCAATGCAATAAACGTGGATTTTTTAAAAAATATTTTCAAGCATCTTCAATGCAATAAACGTGGATTTTTTAAAAAATATTTTCAAGCATCTTCAAGGCAATAAACGTGGATTTTTTAAAAAATATTTTTCAAGCATCTTCAAGGCAATAAACGTGGATTTTTTAAAAAATATTTTTCAAGCATCTTCAAGGCAATAAACGTGGATTTTTTAAAAAAATATTTTTCAAGCATCTTTAAGGCAATAAACGTGGATTTTTTAAAAAATATTTTTCAAGCATCTTTAAGGCAATAAACGTGGATTTTTTAAAAAATATTTATCAAGCGTCTTCAAGGCAATAAACGTGGATTTTTTAAAAAATATTTATCAAGCATCCTCAAGTCTATAATCGTGGATTTTTTAAAAAATATTTTTCAAGCTTCTTTAAGGCAATAAACGTGGATTTTTTAAAAAATATTTTTCAAGCTTCTTTAAGGCAATAAACGTGGATTTTTTAAAAAATATTTTTCAAGCTTCTTTAAGGCAATAAACGTGGATTTTTTAAAAAATATTTTTCAAGCATCTTTAAGGCAATAAACTTGGATTTTTTAGAAAATGTTTTTCAAGCATCCGCAAGTCTATAAACGTGGATTTTTTTAAAAAATATTTTTCAAGCATCCCCAAGGCTATAAACGTGGATTTTTTAAAAAATATTTTTAAGCTCCTCAAAGCTATAAACTGGAATTTTTATAAAATAGTTTTGAAGCATCCTCAAGGCTATGAACGTGGATTTTTTAATAAATATTTTTCAAGCTTCCTAATGGCTATAAACGTGGATTTTTTGACAAATATTTTTCAAGCATCCTCAAGGCTATAAAAAGGATTTTTTTAAATATTTTTCAAAGAACATTATTTCAATTTGCCTAGATTTTTGGTAAACGAATTCCTGGTTGCGTATGTGTAACACAGTTACCAATTATCCAATACTCATACGAACAATTGGCCCAGTTCCTTCAAATGTTTAGCAGAGTCGATTTAAATGATTTGCAGCATTTTAATTCCTTTCAATTAAACTTTGAGCCACTGTAACCATGAAAATAACAAGCAATTCCAACAGTTATCAAAAAATCCACCAGACTACTGACTGAAAAAAACACACAGTTATTTATTTAAAGTAAAAGAAATCCGACAGGATGTATCAACTGCAAATGTAACCACACTCTGGAGTACAATGCCTGAGCAAATAAACGAAGAATGTTCACAACAACACAGCCAAATAGTTGTGCATCCATGGAATCAAGAGCATCTTTTCACACTTAAATATCTTTGCTGAAGCATTCGAAATGTTTAACATGGAAAAAACGCTGATTTGTTCTTCTTCACACACCCTTAGCAACGCACACACACAAACACTTGCACCGATACACATATTCAATATGAAATACCTTTTTAGAGGAAATCACACACAACGGAAGACAACCATGAAAGGAAAGAAGAAATATTTTCGTTGGTAATATCCACAGATACAACCTCTTCAGTTCCATTATTCCATTAGTTGTGGGTTAAAGGAGGCGGCATAACCAGGTGTAAGTATATGTGTCCATGTCACATGTACACCTTTGTATTAAGATGTATTTTTAGTTAACGAATTTTTCCACCATTTCAACGTTATTTCTTATCCAGTCTTTGTACCTTAAAGAAAGCCACGACCAAGCAGACAGTATTGTAGTCTTCATATATGTGTTGCGAGTGTGCAAGTGCATTTGAAAACCGCCAACAGTGGAAAATGTTGAACAAGAAAAAGTGTCGGTGACACTTTTATCGTGTGATTTATGGCGTGTAATTTCATGGCAGCGAACACAGAAAGTTAAAAATTAAAATGTAGACGAAGTAGAAAAAAAGATTTTCTTTGAATTTTAATGGAAATAAATTTCATTCTACCAGGTTTTTATGTGGCGGTGTGGTGGTTTCTTGTCTATTCTTCTTCCGATTAAGGTATCTTCCAAAGCCAAAAGAGTTGATGACGTTGTGAATTTTGATTAGCGTTAAAGATATTTATATTCAATGAATTTTTTGGGGGTAACAAAATTTGGTGATGTGGAACAAAAATAGTTACGAGATAAGAAAAGAAAATTAAAGATGACTTAACTAGGATTTAATGAAAGGATTGGTTTTACTATAGAATGTGTGTAATTTCATACTTGCGGAAGAATAATGGGCAGTTGTTCTTCTCTCCTTTTTTTCACATTGTTTTAAGAATATTTTTGGAGGAATATCAAGGCAGTAAGCGTGGAGCTTTTAAAGTATATTTTTGCAGGATTACTAGATTCAAAAACGTGGATTTTTTAAAGAATTTTTTTGCAGGAATACCAAATCCAAAAACATGGATTTTTTAAAGAATATTTTTGGAGTGATACCAAATCCAAAAACGTGGATTTTTTAAAGAATATTTTTTTAGGAAAGTGAGAGCCAAAAAATTTAGATTTTTCAAAGAATATTTTTGTAGGAAAGTGTGAGAAAAACGTGGATTTTTTAACGAATATTTTTGTAGGAATTACTTACCCAGCAAAAAAACATTAGCTAATAATGACTTTTTAGCATTTTTACAAAACCCACTACTTACCACTTATTTTAATAAGGGCATGTCGCACTGAATTACTAGTTATTTAATAACCACTAGAATAACAGGTTTTCTATGACCACTGGAACTTAAAAAATATGCTAAAAAACATACATATCAGGAAAAATGTCTAAAATTGTCTTTTCCATTTCAAAAAAATCAAAAACAATTTTTGATACTACATCAATGATTTTTGGTACATAGATTAAGAAAAAAATCAGCATTCCAAATCTGTTTTCGTTACTAACTTTGATCGTTGCGCGCAAAAGATATGACCGTTTTAATTATGATAATTAGAAAAAATTCTAAAAAAAATCGCGGCTTAATATAGTTAGCTGTTATATCCTATTATCGTTAACTGAATTCGTAACCTTTGCGATGATGCAAAAAATAATCGCGAAGTCTCAATGGATTCGCGAAAAATCAAATTTGTTAAATAGTTTCACATATTTACAAACATATTTTTGAAACAATAGCGCTCATAGTTACGAAAAATATATAAAAAAATTATAACAGCATCCAGACATTTTGAGGAATAAAATGAAACCTAAGTTGTGAAGGTTGGAGCTATAGTATTCATGTTATTTGCAAAAATACGAAGAAAATATTACGAAAAAATTAAAATCATAATATTCTAATTTTATTTTTTTATGGTTTTATAGGAAAAGTTGGAGAAAAAATGTTTGAGTCCTTCGGCATTTTCGTCAAAATTTCACGCAATAATGATGATATTCCGTTGTAACAAATTGTTCGCTTATAGTTTTCCTATTGGATAATATTATTAGAACCTTATATTAAATCACAAAGGAATTCCAATTGTGCATAACGTTAAAATAATGTTATATTGAATATTACAACATTTGAGACGCATATAAACCGCGTAATTATGAAAATGACATGATGCGCATCCGATTTTCCAACAAAGCGAATCAATCCCTCTTTTTTGATGTACAGTTTGTCAAATTCTATTTGGCGGCCACGATGTAGCATCTGCTGCATATTAGGGTGCAAAATACAGTAAAAAGGTCATAATTTCCGCGAAGTTCATTTACATTTTATGCGCATCCGATTTCAATAATCACCATTAAAAAATACGTCCTTCTATGCCGTTTCAATGCGATCCATCAAGAACCGTGGATGTAGCATCGCACTAAATTTTTAGACAACATCTATTATATCTCTGGATTTACGAGAGTTTTTAAATATCTGTTTTCGCGCAGTTTAAACACGGGTATCGATCTATTTATTTAAGTAGAACTGACACATCCAAAACGCGTTTTAATATGCGATATTTTCAAAATAATTTTTTGCAAATTTTCGAAATTTGAGGGGTATCATATCCGCCGATCTAGTGGGTGGATTTTTACACGTCGTGGCTTGTTAGATTCAGAACGTAAAAAAACAAAATTTACGCGGGTTTCCACGAAAATCGAATGACGTTTGTAAATTTTAAACCAAAAAAATAGGTTTTTGAGAAAAATTTACGCACAAAAATTTCGTGTTTAGGCGCAGATTACTGTGATCCTGTGAGGGCTACACCCTCATGTTATACATTAAAAAATGCGAAGTCGCGAGTACTACAATCCAATAATAAGCTTTTAGGGAAATCCAGCTGCGCGTCCCGATTAGAGCAAAAATTTAAAAAACCCCATTTTTCAGGTTTCAAATTGTCAGCATCCGTTTGAGGTAGATACAGTGGATATATTAAAAAATCATACATTAGAAACTTCAACTCTGAAGTGTGCTCTTTAACTTCTCCTTTGAGCATTAAGCTCTACATTGTGTTGTAAAACCACTAATTGGAAAATAACATAACAAAACTCGTTTATTTCAACGATTTTTTCCGATTTTTTTACATTAGTACGACCACAGCTTCCGCTCAAATTATTATCTTAAGAAACCCCTCGGTGAATCGGGCTAAAACAGTTTATTTTGCCGAAATGCGGTCAAAAGTTATGGTATAGTAAAACTGATCGCGAGTTACAATACCCCATACCTCAGTTTCAACATAAGTTAATTTTCTACAAAAAGCTTGATATATATGTATCTATATTTAGAAGAGTTGAGGTGGAATTTCCCACCATACCATTTCTTTTGAAAACGATATCGTTTTCGAATGTTTTCGATAGTTTCGCGGATATTTTGTTCGAGAACGCCATACGAGAATGAATTGCAAACGATTCACTCGTCGAAGGCAGGAAAACCTTCGATTTCGAATACTGTTAATAATATTATTTTCGAATGATTAACGATAGTTGTTACGATAATGGCGAAAAAAATTTTTCGTGGAGTTTCTTGATGTTTCTATTATATGCCTTCTTCATCTTTATTTCTTAGTTATGTTCTTGCGATTTGACGTGTAACGGTTGATAAACATTGTTATCTTGTATTGTGTTTATCAACAGTCATTGTTTGAAAAAAAAACGAATGGGATTATTTTTACAAACAACAGAAAATTATTTTTGAAAAAAAAAATTAGAACTTTTGGCGAACAAATAAAACACAAGAAAAACATTTGCCAAATATTTGAAAATGATATCATTTCCAAACATTTGTGGCAAACATTCGTATGCTATCAGCAACTGGTACGGGGGGTTGTTTTCAATTTCAACACACTTCACATTTTTTTTATTTTATTTTTATTAGTTTTCTCGTTTAGAGTTAAGCTTGATGATGGCAAATTCTTTGCAAGTGAAAAAGGAAAGCCAAGGACTCGAACCCACACAGTTACGTGACCTGGTTTCGCTATTAGTTGAGTAGCTCTTCAGACGTATCGACTGTGGGACGGCTTCTCTGTCCTAGAACTTTTGGGTTTTCAAATGCAAATGTTTTTTACACATTCACGGATATTTGTATTTCTTCATGACAAACGCTTTTTTGCGCTGCTTTTGAAGTTATGAGTTTGGCTTTGAACGCTAACACGCCGTGACAACATTTTTTCATATGTTTTCAAGGACGCGGGTTCAAATCCCAGCCGGACTCAGCCTGTTTTTTATTTTTTGAAATTTTGCCTGTTTGGGCGAAGATCATTTTTTTATGATTTTCTCGTTTAGAGTTAAGCTTGATGATCGAAAATTTTTTGCAAGTGAAAAAGGAAAGCCAAAGACTCGAACCCACACAGTCACCAAATTACGTGACCTGATTTCGCTATTAGTTGGGTTGCTCTTAAGACGTATCGACTGTGGGATGGTTTCTCTGTCCTAGAACTTTTGGTTTTTCAAATGCAAATGTGTTTTTTTATTTTATTTTATTTCATTTTATTTGTTTTATTTTATTTTACTTTATTTTTTATTTTGATTTATTTTATTTTGCTCTCTGCTGGATTTGATCATGCGAATTTCTGATTGGTAGCCGAACACACTCTGCTAATCGTACAAACATTAAGGATTTTTTAAACGCTTTTAAGTTCACCATCAACTATTTTTTATATTGTTCACAAAAAACCCGCGTAACGAAGGTGAGCGTTGAACACAATGGACACATACGCTCTGTGCCACCGTATTCATTCTTTAGTAAGTAGTGATGTAAGTAGATTTACCTTGTTACATTAATTTGTAATTGGTTACATGATGACTAATGGATCCGAGTTTTTGCTGGATACTTACTTAGCTGGCCTTTTACAGAAAATTGTTTACATAAGGTATGTTGCCGTATTTTCCCAATCTGGGATATTGGGTTTTCTGATGTTGCATTTCATTTGTTCGCTCCAACGAAGCCATGTGACCCACATTTATACGCATTTTTAGTGGGTTCATCCTCGCTCGTTCTTATGACATGACTTAGCCAACGCAATCGTTGTATCTCGATACGTTTAACTATACTGATGTCGATGTATAGCTTTTATAGATCGTGGTTCATACGATTGGCCCGTATATTTTACGAAGAATTTTTCTCTGAAACACATCAAGCACTGCCTTATCTGCTTGCGCAAGTACCCAGACTTCTGAACCATTCATCAGCACGGGTAATATCATAGTCTTGAAAGGCGTTATTTTTGTTTGACGAGAAGTGACTTTGTTTTTAAACTGCTTACTTAAGCCAAAGAAGCATATGTTGGCCAATACAATTCTTCTTCTTACTTCACAACTGATGTTGTTTGCTGTGTTAACGGCGTTGTCGAGATAGACGCAGTCTTTTACTACCTCAAAATTATATTAACCAACTTCCACTGTTGGTCCGAGCTCTATGGAAGCATTGCGCCTCGACACGCTCAACTTGGTTTTCTCGCCTTTTACCGCCAGACCCACTTTAGCAGATTCTCTTTTGACCTTCTTAAAGGTATCAGTTACTTCTTTTACTGATCGTGTCATAAAGTCCATATCGTCAGCATAAGAAAGTTACACGTGGTTATTGGAGTAGATTGTGTTATTTCCATTTTTTGAAGAGATCACACGAAAGTCTGTCTCCTTGTCTGAAACCTGTTTTGGAACAAAACTGTTCGGGAAGGCTCTTTTCTATTTTAACTGAGGATCGAATGTCAGTTGGGGTAAAATTCCAAATTAGATTTGCGGGCATACCAATTCAGACATGGCTTAGAATACCTTTGATCGTGAGCTCGAAGGCTGTTTTATAATCGTCAAAAACGTGGTAGGTGTCGATCTACATCCCTTGAGTCTTCTCCAGGATTTGCCACAGGGTAAATATCTGGTCAAAGGAGGATTTGTCAGGTCTAATGCCGCATTGGTAAGGCCTAAATATTTCGGTGACAATATCCCTGACATTCTCTTGTAGACAATAGAGAGCAGACCCTGTGCCCCTGTAATTGGAGTACACAGTCTTATCTCCCTTCTTGTGGACTGGACATAGGATGCTCACGTTCCAATCGTCTGGTACGCGTTCTTACTGTCAGATGGTGTTAACTGGCTTATGCATACAACTTATCACCGTGTCGCCTCCGGGTCTGAACAGCTCGGCTGATACTATTGTTATCCTTAAGCCGGTTTATTGCAGTCTTTACCTCATCCTGGTATACATTCAATACCGTCTTCTGGGATTGGACATGTGTTTTTCACACTCCTGCTTTTCCATTCCATTCTTTTTTCTGCGGAAAACTCGTTTCTCTTCTCTCCTTTTCTCTCGATACCTCTCGTGCGCTACGCGATGCTACTGATTGTATGCCGCATTTTTCTCTTCGGAAGCAGCACTGGTCATACCATGGGTACCTTGGTGGAAGTCTTTGGTATTCAAGTTTGGATTTTGTGGCTGTTTGCTTGGAGTGCACATTATGCTGATATGCCATCGGGAGGAGGAGTGCCTTAATTAAGCAATTGTGCTAGTTGAGTGAAATATGCTGTGGCTATCTGTTGTATTTGCAGCCCAACTTCCGCGTTGTATCTGTTCGTGCTTTATTTGCAACGTTGTTGCAGCAAATTAGTGGTCCGAATCTATGTTTGCTCCTCGAAACGAACGTACATCCAACACGCTCGATGAATATCTTCCGTCTGTCACAACGTGATCAATTTGATTTCTAGTTCATTGATCTGGAGACAGCCAGGTGCCTTTATGAATATAAGGATGCTTTCATCCGGTACAAGTAGACTGCTGCAAAGTCTATCAGCCTCATACTGTTGTCAGATGTTTCACTGTGGAGACTGAATTTCCCGACTGTTGGACCAAAGATATTCTCCTTTTAAATTTAGGCATTAAAATAGCCTAAACTAATTTTAATGTCATGGGCAGGACAACAGTCATAAGTTTCTTCTAGGCGCTCGTAAAATATATCTTTGGTCTGTTCGTCCTTGTCTTCAGTGGGAGCATGAGCGCAAATTAAGCTGATGGTGAAGAATTTTGCTTTTGTTTGAATTGTCTTTCATTCACTGGTGTGAGGCTGGAGACCAGATGTTTTAACTTTCAACTAACTACAAATCCGCAGCCAAACTCATGCTTTGTATCATGGCAGCTTTAATACAGTGCGTCACCTTTAGGTGTTGTTCTGACGTTTTTTCCAATCCATCGTATTTCCTGTATGGCAGTAATGTAGGCCTTGTACTTTTCAAGTACATCTGCCAATGCGTAAACTGCACCTTCTCTATAAAGGGTGTGAACATTCCAAGCGCAGATTCGCAGATCATGGTCCTTAAAACGTTTGCGGAGGTTGTCAACATTATAAGGTTTTTTTCTTTTCCTTTGTTTTTGTTTTTCATAGTAGGATATTTTTTTCCAGGGGAGGGTTACTAACCACAACGACCAAACCCACGTTTTTATCGTTATTATGGGTGAATGGGTGGCACATGTTAACTCACTACCTTTAAAGGATGTTAAAGGCAGCTTCCCAGTTGACACCACAGGAAGGTCAGTGTCTACATGAGATGAGAGAGGGGCCAAGATAAATCATAGGCTTTGACATGTTAAAGCCAGTCAGGACCGTTGGTTGGTATCTTTCATCCCCTATGTCACCCTTAGACCAAATCCGTTTCGGACAATTTACACACAAACTACCCTTTTCGTCACCCATTTCTGCAGGAATATGAAAGCAAAAAAAGTGAATTTTTTAAAGAATACTCATGTCGTCTAGAAATACACAATTTCTACCTGTAAGACGCCTTTTTATATAAGCGCTTCCTTGAGATCGTCTTCAAAGGCCAGCTTAAGGTCATCTCTAAAACCCCCTTCATGTCGTCTATAATGACTTTATTAAGGTTGTCGGTAAAGAAGCTATTTAGGTCATCTATAAAGATGTCTATAGGTGTCTACAGAACGCACATCGATAAAAAAGTGGATATAGCGTATTTTATTTACCAGATAAATCTTAAGTTTTTTGACAATCTTCAGCATTTTCGAAATCCTAAACATTTTCGTGAATAGGGAGAGACGGACATTTCCTTCACATCATTTGTATGTACTTATTTTTTTTTTACTTTTCTAATTTTCTTCTGAAAAGTTTAACAGAAATACATAGAGAGATAGATATACGTTACTTCAGTGAATCCAAGTATGCATTAACTGTGCGTCTTACTTCTTAGCCATGTATACTCGCTACATACCACAAGCCACAGTTTGTGCATTATTTCCGCCTGAACAAACCTTCTCTCGCTATATTGACATATAAGTAGAAGCACATAAAACTATGTACCTACACTGTATGTATGTACATAAACGGGTATACATATACACACCCCTATGAATCCTTACCCGTTTATAGTTAAACTATTTTTGCTTGTTTGTGGTTTTCATTTCCGTTGCAGTTTTCTTTTTGGCATTTTACAAAAGCCCGCATTTTCTTCCATGTCATGGTATAGTTTTTAAGATTGCATTCCACGTCCCCCCACTACCCTTTAGTCTATAACACAGTTTGACAATAAACTTCGGAAAAAAAGTTGTACGTCTTCCTTGGTGGTTAAGGAAAATAAAAGATGAAGTAACGGAAATGAAAATGACAGTTAACTAAGTCTTTTCAGCCTTTCAGCCGTTGCTGGCATTATAACTTTAACGAGTATTCAGCTAATTTCACAAAACGTTGTTATTTCAACTTTTCTTGCTTGCTTTCTTTCTCGTCCAGCTACTTGAAATCATTTGCAATTGTCATTCTTCGCCAAGTAATTGACAAAGATGTGGCTTTTTTGTACTACTTTAGATGGGAAAATCAGTAAAAGAAAACTAGGCTTTATTGTTTTTTCTTCCCTCTTGAAGATGGGTTTTAATTTATAAGTATCTTAAGAAGGAAAAAGAAAATATTTCTACACCTTTAAAGTTTTTGTACTTTTAGTTTACTACCTTCCACTTGAATTATTTGCATAAATAGTCTTGAGAAAGAAGACAAATGTTCTGTGGTGCATTTTTTGTTTTTACTGTCGAATTTTTCTGTTCGTTGGATAGGAAAAAAGTAGGTAAAAATTAGAATTAATTAAAAAATCCTGTCAAGATAGGCTCTGCTTGTGAAATTGGAATTACGTCTTTCTGGAATTGGAATTGGAACTGAAAGTCGTAAATTCTTATGGATACCTCACTTCAATTTTCGTTTTATTCTCTCCAAATTATGTAACCTCAAAATAATGCCAATAGTAACCGAAACATGTGTTATATGAAACAAAATTCATTGTTAATGCCATAAACATTAATTCTCTCCCTCTCTCAAAAGCCAATCATTTAACTAAATAGAAATAAAATGCAATGTTTACTAAACCACATAATTGCCAAGATAAAGCGACATGTCGGCTTCTTATGTTGTAGTTGTGTTTAGTTCCCCTGTGGTATGAAGGATATAAGAGGAATAACAAACATCCTGTATGTGCAAACTAAAGGGGAGTACACACTAGCATTCAAAACTGACAGTCAACGTATTTTTAAGACAATTTTCGGGCAAATAACTTTTATTTAGCTAAAAACGTTTGAAATACAATATATACGGTGTTATTTAGAGATTAAAAAAGACATTTTTCAGTTAGGCTTTGATATTCACGAAATAGACCTCGATGACGGTCAGTTTTGCTTGTCAATGTGTACTATACTTAAATTTCATTAGCTCACTCATCGCACTCCGTTTAAGTTTAAGAAAATTAATAGGGGTTAGAATCTCTAATTAAATGTGGGAAGAAAAAATTAAATTCTGAAAACTGATGCTGTTATTCCCCATGAATTTCATTGCAAAGAAATGCATTATTCTACCACTTTACCAGGGAACTCTCTGTAACATTACAAACTTCTGCAAAATCTGTTCTGTAGATATTTTTTTTTCCATTACCATTTGTTGAGTGCAACTTCCTTCCCTTGCCCCTCGATATATTTTAGAACTATTTTGTAAATGTTATCCGCTTCTAGATTTATACGAACACAACTAAATGTGTAACATACATAAACATGTATGTATGTTAGTTGTTGAGAACAAAGTAAGTAATTAGCTAATTGTTGAAGTGCCTGATGCTGTGTTTTGTAGCGCAAAGCTCTCTCTTACACAACACAAAACTTAACAAAAGAATAATTCATTTTGATGAACTCACATTAATTAGGAAGACACATTGTTCACTTTAGCTCAAGGACATTTAATGTATTTCGTTCTTTCTTTAGGATGACATTGTGAAAAGTATTATGTGGTCTATGATGTCAATGAAAAAAAAATATTCTAAATTATTTATACCATTTTAAGGAACACTGTTCGTTTAAGAAGGAAATTGTTTTAAATATAAATTGTGGTCCCAAAAATTTAAGTTGGAAAAAATACTATTTAATAATTATTCATTATACCCCCAGCCTTTAGGCTAGAGAGGGTATGTGGACAATTTTATTTACAATTCCATTAAAAAATATAAAAAAAATTTTGCAAGCACATCCGCGATTTTTGGTACATGGGTCACGATGAAATCGTGCTTTTAAATCTATTCGCGTTCACGAAATTGGGTGCTGCGCCCAAAATTCATGGGGGTTTTTAATCTCTTATAAAGTAAACATATTTAAAAAGTCCCTCTGTGTTGTAATAAGAAAATATATGTATATATCGTTATCAGTACTTTATATCTACGTGCAGACGCTTAAATATTTCCTACATTTAATTCATTCATTTAATTTCACGGAAAATAAAAAATAATAAGAAATCTTTGAGTAAATTTTATTTATTCTAGATCAGATTCCATAAAAATGTCTAAAAAATAAATTAAAAATACGCACAGAATCTAGACAACGCACAGTGCGAAATATGGACACTTTAGTGGAACTTTACTCACAATTTTTAATATGAAGAACGTAGGTTACTAAAATTTTCCCAAAAATGTTTCTTATAGTTGAGGGTCATATGTGGATATATATGCCACATAGATCTGTGGTTTCCTATAACCCCCGGTGGTGACCGTTTTTTCGTATTAGGTTCATTTTTCAACCGATTTTGATGTAAATTGGCATATTAGGGTTTTAGTGGATGGAGAACGTATGTTAAAAATATTGTAAATATCTATTCGCGTATTGGTATAGCCCCCATTGAGCGGTACCAGCCAATATAACATATTTTACAGATTCCAAGCACATTTACCAATCTATTTGTTTGCATTTTGGCATTTTATATTCTTCGTAGGTAGAAAACCGCTTTGCGAAATATTAGCAACTTTTTCCTCGTTTTGCTATAGCCCCAATATGAAGGGGCACCCTATTTGGGATATTTAAATGGTGTTAGGTAATTATTGCCCACCGAATTTGGGTTACTTTAAAATTTGTCTTCATTAAATAGAAAATATTCTAAAAAAACAATTCAGAGCATAGATCCTTGCTTTGGCCCCTCCCCCGAAGCATCCACTTACATTAGTGCATGAAATAAAAACAAGTAAAAAAGTATCAGTCGACATTGCCGACAGAGATATACCCTCAGCCTGTGTGGATACTTTTTTTTCAAAAAAAAAAAAACTTACGTATTTAGGAGGGTTTTCAAAACAATATTGATAGGATTAAAGCGCAAAAATTTGTGGGGATATCAATAGATAGGGCCTTTTTTCGTTTCGACAATATTTAGAGTATTGTGTGTATATTCTGGGGGAGGTATCGGAAGGTCCACTCCTTCCACCTTCGAATTTCATATAATATTTGAAAAATTATTACGATATCCAAAGTGTGGACGAACGCAGTATTCGGTTCGAGCTCTCAAGTCACTACAGATGGTGCCATAGGGAGTTTTAACAACTTCCGGGCTTTTTCTCAAGAAGAATGGACTTGCCCTTGATAAACTGTTACTGTCGTAATTGAGGCAGCAAATACAAGTTGCTTCAACAAAAATCAAAGTGATCCGAGAACAGGTCTTAAAGTGATTTTATCCAAAAATGTGTGTGGGAGTTACCCGACGGAGTGGACAAATATAGTCCATATTCGAACCTGACCTATACCTGGTAGATATATTAGGATGTGTAAAGTATGGACCAAATCGGTTACTCCCATCAAGAGTTATCGTACGCACAATTTTTCCGAACATTTTTGAACACAAAATATTACGAAAGCCAAATTTTGGACAGAAACGGCAGATCCGTTCAAGAGTTATCTTACGTTCCAACCACTACACACGGTGTCATAGGGATTTTTTTTGCACCTTTCAGGCTATTTTCTCAGGAAGTATGGACTTGCCCCTGATGAAACTTGTACCATCGTATAGGGGGCAGTCAATATAAATTGCTACAACAAAAGTCAAAGCGATTCGAGAGCAGGCCCTGAACCTAACTTTTCCAAAATTTTGTGTGGGAAGTACACGAAGGAGTGTACGGATTGAGTCCATATTGAAATCTTATCCAACATTGACGACAAATGCCGGTCATTCTATCAAATTTTCAAAAATATAGATATAAGAATATTCCAATGACTTTCTAAAAAAAGTCGCAGATCTCTCAAACCTGAAGCTAATTTTTGGTTTTTCCATAGAAAAATATCCTACCTCTCAGAAAATGTGCGATTTTTTCTGCAATTCACCACAATACTTAAAAAACTTATAAAAAAATAATTTAGTAGACTTTAAAAAAGCACATTTTTGGGGTACGAATAGCAACCAAACTAAATTAGATATTACAACTCTATAAAAGCCAAATAATTAAAAAATTGTCAAGAATTATAACACCGACAAAAAGTAGGGTCAATTAGCTTACCGTTTGTTTTTATCACCATATTACTTAAGCAAAGTGCAACTTTTAAGTGCATTTCTAGTTGTTTGGCGGGGTAAATTACAAAACTGAATATGAGGCATTCGTCGTGGGATAGATACTTAGCAATGGATCCCAACAATAATATCGTTAGTTCTATGTACTTTAATTTTTGAGTAAAGTTCCACTAAAGTGCCCATATTTCGCACTGTACAACGCGTAGAAAAATATGAGACCAAACTTTTAAAGATTGGGTTTATTTGTTTGGTTTAATACGAAAAATTGGAGAAACATTTTTGGGATTTATTCAACTATGTCGGTAAATTTCTGTACAAAACCTGAAGTAATTTGCTAATATTTCTACAATGAAAATAGTTTGTCATCGTGAAAGTATTTTTGTTTTCTGTGATAATCAATAGAATTAAGAAGTATAGAGTTATATTGAAATTACAACCAAAGGAAAAGCACAAAAGTTTAAAAGCGTGTAATTCGCGAATTCTTTAAAATCACTCGAGGCGCATGCGCTTTTTGGATACAGCGAGTGCATATTTATTTATTTGTATAAATGCATCCATGTTTCAATCAGCTGCCAAATTGTGCCGTCAGTTACATCTTATCATTCACAAATCCTTCATATGGGTAAAAAATTCGCGATGTGAATATGCGTGTAAGGCGCATCCGATTTCAGTGACAGCCTATTAAAAACACTACAAATTTTAAACAGATTCGTCAAGAATCGCGAATGTGCCACTACATTCAGTCAATTTTTCAAAGTCCGATCTGGGTTATCAACATTTTCCCTATATATATTCACCATAGATATTTCAAAAACAGTTTGGATCGAGCACACATAATCTTCTGAAAGAATTTATTATAAAAAAACATCAATAAAATATATTTTGTGACCGCAGATAACGAATATGTGAATAAAAACGGTAGAATATGGTCCTAAATCATATATAAAAAGCGAAAGCTTCTGGAGTTGTTAAATATTATAGCTACAAATTTCTTTTGTTCAGAGACTCATGATGAAATTTGATTTGGAACATTTCTTCTTTTGACACAATCCCCAAAAAGTGAACTATTTTAGGAGATTTTGACTCAGTATGGAATAAATTTTAATTATGAGTCTAAAAGTTCAACAAACATTTTCAACATATAATATCTAATTTTGTAACGTAATTTTCTTAACAAAGTATTTTACTTAGATACATATTTTGACTGGGACTTATAGTGACATTTTGTGTAGAATATTTCTTCTTTTAACAACTTTCGTCTAAAACTAAATTTCATGTTACTTTCATGCATCAACTCGAAAAAGAACAAAACAAATTTATTCAAAAACAAGTGAAAAAGTATCAGTCGGCTTTGCCGACAGAGATATACCCTCAGCCTGTGCAAATTGAAACACTTTTTTCACAAAAAACTTATATATTTAGGCGGTTTCAAAATTTTGGTCGTATGAACCGACAAAAATGTTGATTAGGATTAAAGTTCAAACATTTTGCGGAAAAGGTACTTAACGGAATGGACCGACATAGACCATGGGGGTGCCATATGGGGTTTTTACACCCTTCGGGCTGTTTTCTCAAGAAGTATGGACTTGCCCCTGAAACAACTTTTACCATCGTAATTGAGGCAGCGAATGTAAGGTGCTTCAACAAAAATCAAAGTGATTCAATAGCAGGTCTTAAAGTGAATTTATCCAAAATTTTGTGTGGGAAGTACGGGATGGAGTGGACAAATATAGTCCATATTCGAACCTAATCTATATCTGGTAGATATTATGAAAATGTGTAAAGTATGGACCAAATCGGTCACTCCCATCAAGATGTTACAACAAAAACCAAGGCGATTCAACTATTCCGAAATTTTGTGTGGGAGGTACTCGATGGAGTTTACTGATTGAGTCCATTTTGGAACCTAAGTCTGGTAGAAATTTCATAATGTGCAAAGTATGGACCAAATCGGTTACTCCCTTCAAGAGTTATCGTACGCACAAATTTTCCAAACATTTTCGAACTTTTGTGGGGGAGGTACCGGAAGGAGTGGACCGATATAATCCATCTTTGAACTTGAACTAAGTTTGGACAAAATATTACGAAAGCCAAAATTTGGACCGAATCGGCAGATCCGTTCGAGAGCTATCTTGCGCTCTTATCACTACACACGGTGTCATAGGGTTTTTTGAAACTTTCAGGCTATTTTCTCAGGAAGTATGGACTTGCCCCTAATGAAACTTACAGCTTCGTATAGAAGACAGCGAATACAACTTGCGTAAACAAAAATCAAAGCGATTCGAGACCAGGTGTTAAACTGAACTTTTCCGAAATTTTGTGTGGGAGGAACCCGAAGGAGTGGACCGATTGAGTCCATATTGGAACCTTATCTAAGTTTGGTAGAAATTACACGATGTGCAAAGTGTGGACCAAATCCGTTATTCCCTACAAGAGTTATCGTGCGCACAAACTTTGGGACAATTTTTGGTGGAGGAGTGGACCTATATGGCCCATCTTCGAACTTAAATCGATTGATCCGTTCGAGAGTTATCGTGCGCACCAGCCTGCCAGACAGACGGACGGACATTACTAGATATACTCAAAATTGTCTGAAACGGATATTGTACAAACATACTTGGGGTCTAAAACCATTATTTCGATGAGGCACATTTTTGCTCGTATCAAAGTGTAAATACCCTCTTTAGCCTAAAATAAATACCCTCTTTAGGCTGAGGGTATAAATATTTGGGTGTTATCAAATTTGATGTATATATTTTCTTGATATATACATATTTACATATTTCATTTAGTCGGCGACTTATATTGAAATTTGATGGAGAATATTCTTGTCTTTGACGTCTTCTATCTAGAATGAAGTTTTGTGGGACAAAATTTAATAAACTCAGATAAAGTACAACATTAACCCTAAAACGTGATTTTACTTTTGGCAGATTCCTGTACGATTTAGAGTTTTGGTGTATTCGGGGACCTAAAGTAAAATTTTATGACAAATAATTTTGTAGAATATTTTGATCTGATCACATTGTAAAGGAGTTTTTAAACGTTTTTGAAAAAAGGGACCAAAAAGACCCGTTTAGTGACTCGCGTGATGGTTAATTTTTTTCATAAAAAGATTCCCCGCATTGTTGTCAGTATTATTGCCAAAGGAACTTTATACCTAAAATGCAAGGATTCCAAGGAATCTGCTGCCGAATATTTCAAAACCTGTAGAAATGGGCTGAAATTGCCACGCCTATTTAGGTTACTTCCCGACGTAAACTTTCAAAACGCCGATACAAGTGTTTTCTTTTTTTTCGGTCCTCTTTCATAATCTGGCCGAATTATCTTGTAATTATTTTTTTGTGTTGTACATTGTAATTTATGACACACCTTTTTGCAAATATTATAATCGCGTATAAAGAATTACATTTATGTATAATTTTTCAAAGAAAATGGCGGTTCATTGCGCGGATTTGTCAAAATCTATTTTTGTAAATTTTCCTATATTCAAGGTATCTATATCCACAGCTTCCACGTAAATACTTTTTATGGTCCACATTATGAGATCGTGGTTAAAGCGCTTCAATCAACAGTTCGTTATTTATTAAATGGTAAACCTCAACTTCAACGATTGTAAAAGTTTTTTGAATATTACCATATACACTTTGATACGATCAACAATGTGCCTCTAAGAAATAACGGTTTTAGACCCCAAGTATGTTTGGACGAAATTCATTTCAGACAATTTGGAGTCTATTTAACCATGTCCGTCCGTCCATCTGTGCGTCGGTCTGGCTGGCTGGCTGGTGCGCAAGATAACTCTCGAACGGATCAAGCGGTTCGAATCAAATTTTGGATATCGCAATATTTTGTCCAAACTTAGTTTAAGTTCGAAGGTGGATGCATATGTTTCATGCAAATATGTGAAAATATGCACAATATGCAAAAAATTGTGGGTCTAATTCGTTTATTTTGTGATAAAACTGGTTTCTGCCCAATCAGATTTTCTCAACGACCATCCTAACCATATATGCATTTGCACTCCGCTGTCTATATATCAGTAAGTACAAAACCTATGTGCAACAAATTGCTGAGCTAAATAAATTTAGCAACATTTTATAACGTTTTTTAACGTCTGAATTAAAAGATTACGTAGATAATAAATCAATGCATTTTGTTTATGTGCGTTAAAAATACATTACACATTTGTCAAATCCTCTTTATAGGCTATAAACAATATGTTTTCACATTCCAATATCCTTAAATGGCATTACTGTCTGGAAAAGTCGGAAATCATTTCCAAAGATACAAATCTTTTGAAATGACATCCGTAAGACTACGCAAAGCTAAGCAATTATAATTGCAACACACAAACCAACCTAACAACCCCATAAAACACCGATGTGTGTATGTGTGTGTTTACAGTGTCATTAAACTGTCCCACAAAAAAACTGACAAACGATTGGTTAACTTTCATTCTCCTAAACTCCTTGCTTAAACTGTTTTCTGCTTCTGTCTCTAAACCATTTAAGTCCATATAATTTGTTTTTATCACCTTTTTTTGGGGTAACAAATCAAAGTAGACGACATAAAGAATGGAAAAGAACAACAACAATTGTCTTAATCAATCAATGTTTGTTAAAGCGGAGAGAGAAATGGAAACAATAAAACATGCCAAAAAGCTTAACACATCTCGGTTAGCAATTCTTTTTTATGTGGGCCCATCAATGGTCAGTCACATCGAATGGCTTTACCTGAAAGTTGAGAATGAATTTTTGTGTGTTTCGTTTTTATTTCAATTAAGGCATGACTTGGCTTTTTTGTGGGGAAATGTGTGGACATGAGATTTCCTTGCAAACGAACGGAAATCGAAAGGAAAGGCTGGCAAATACACATGGTTAGAGGTTTCAGTTATACACTCTAAGGTTGTTTCTTTTCCTTGTTTTTCCTGATTTCCACACTGAGGATTTTGTTGAAATCACTTTAAAGGCATCAATATGTTAAATTATTTACTTTGATTTGCCACTGCTTGGATTCATTCTGTGCAAATCTTTCCGGTCTATTTTGACTTAATTTAAAGGTTACATGTTTAAGGCGTATTTCGTCGTTTCAGTTTATTGGTCAATGAAAAACAGAAACCTAATTCAAAGAATTCGCAATGATTTGTAACAATTTTTCGAAATGAAGAGCAAATCTAGTTTTGATTTTCATTCAATTGACCATATTTAGAACATGATGTGGACACAAATTCATTTGTATCAAAATATTTCTTAGAAGTTGTTGTTATTAGATTTTCCAATTTGTTGTCATAGCGCTAGCTAAGTAGCTTTATGGCCTATATCTTTGGCAACAGATTGGTTATTGGTCTCCATGTTGCTGTTTTTTTTTTTCTCTCTTCCGTTCTTTATTCCTGTTGTAAATGTTATTGTGTGCGTTGAGAAAAAAATATTATTCTATCTATAAAACAAATCTGCAGTTGAAATATTCCAAATTGAAAACGTGTCCTTTGGGTAAAATTATTTACTTCGAGCCGCAAGAAAGAAGAAGCGAAAAATTGGAGTAAGAGAAAATTAATTTGGTGAAAATAATATTGTGAGATGAAAACAATACTTCGTTTTGAATTGTGGATTAAAAATAGATTTGATTGTTTTTTCTCATTCCTTTAGGAAATATAAAATATCAAATAAGTTTTAGGGGTGTTATTTGATATTGAATCAAATAATATGGAGGGTTGGTGGGTAGGGGATGAAACATACCAAGCAACGTTCCCGACATATCTTGGTGTCTCTTTCATCTGAAGTGGACACTGGCCTTCCGATGTAGTCACCTAGGGTGCTGCCTTTAACACCCGTTAAAGTTAGTGAGGTAATATGTGCAGCGTATTCACCCTTAATGATAGAAACCTACCACCCGTCTTAATATGAAACAACACGGTGCGCCTTAACTAATTTCAAATGAACGGTGCTTACACCTGGTAAATGAAATGAGAAATATCAAAAAACAAAAAAATCGCCGGAGGGATTTTTCAAATAAATCGCGGTCAAGGTTTGCAGTTTTAGGGTTTTTAAAGTTTTCACGATTTTGCTTGGATACCGCAAGCCATTGCTTTATAAGGAGACGATACAGTTAGTGCATTGTCCCAATTTGAACCTCTATATCTCAAACATGGTACAACCTACAAAGATATCATACAGGTCAATCGTGTAGAGAATTTTCACAGTTACAATCTGTTTTTAATACCATTTCGATAGTTGCGGTTTCCAAGCAAACCCGTGAAAACCCTAAAAACTCATAAAAATGTAAACTTTGACCGCGGTTTATTTGAAAATCCCTCCGGCGATTTTTTTGTTGTTTGATTTTTCTCATCTAGTTTCAGTTTCAGAATCCGCAAAAACCTTCCCAGGTGTAAGCACCTTTCATTTAAAATTAGTTAAGGTGCACCATGACAAGTGAGAAAAGACTATAGTAGGTACGGGTCCAACTATGTGATACCCTACACCCTACACCAAGCTTTTCACTAGTAAACATTTATTTAAGGGAATATAATCCGACTACAACCAAACTCAATAAGCTTCTTCCTCTTTGGGACCCCAATTATCCACCAACATTTCGTAGCGATCCGGTAAAATTTGCGATCTGAAGCGTGATAAAAAAATGGAAAAATTGGATGCATTACGGACTACTGTGAAATCTCCCTTGCTTGACCTCTTTGGCCAACCTCCTTTGCATCAATGTAAAGGCAATATTTTTTCTTCCATTGATAGGCTTTGCAATTAGAATACCCCACTAGAAGCCGAGATCTTTGAAAAGCATAAAATTTTGAATTTTTCTCCACATGTGGTTTTTGCCCATTCCGAGCCATGCCCATTCTGTGGCACCCTCATCAACTACCAAAATTGCGTGACGATCCCATCAAAACTGCAACCAATAGCGTGATTACAAAAAAAAAATGGAAAATGGTATTGTTATGTTCTTACGGAGGTGGTCGATTGAATGAAAGACGATGTTTAAACATAACAATCAATTCATTTATTGAATAAAACTTTAAGTTGTTTTATGAGTTGAAATAAAGTATTAATTATGAAGAACAATGAAATATAACGAAATATGTACAGATGAGATGTCTATTAATTGGTGGTTGCAAAGTAACTAACTGACTGTGTACTGACAATGAGTAGAGAGAGATAATAACTTAAAACTACTGATGCATGCAACACTGCTATGATGCTGCCAGATTGTTGCATTTTATGTGGTAGTACTAGGGTTACCCTAATATCTCCCCTTTTAAGTTTGAACCGGGCTTCTGGATATTACTTCAACTGGCTGTCTTCTCTGTGTGATCCTTCTTGGTTGATAGTTGATGATGGGTGAACTTGGTGGAGTAATGAAATCTTCACTTGACTGTTGTGATGCTGTATAATCCGTAGGAGGCAATTGAATGTTGAAGTCTTGAAGTAATATATCAAGAGGTAATGCGTTGTCTGATGATGGAGGAACCTCATCTGCTAATCTTGTTCGAAGTTGATCCGCATGAGCCTTGATTAACTTTTTGCGACTTCCGACCCATATTGTTGTGTCGTAAGTGACTGTACCTGTTCTGTTGATTATTTCTCCAGGAACCCATTCTGATTTGTTGTGACGGAACTCTTTTGCATATACTAAATCTCCTGGCTTGAACGATTTAGGCTTAGTTCCGTGTTTGGCATTATACTGATTTTCCATTTTCTCGTTTCTTTCCAGAGCTGATATTGAAGGCTTTCTAAGAGCGTCGAATATGGTTCTCATTTTGCGTCCTAGAAATGCTTCTGCAGGTGATGAACCATTTGGTGAATTTACATTTGGCATAGATCTGTATACTTCTTGAAACTTGCAAAGTATTTCCGGTATCGTTCCTTCCCCTTCCATTTTTTTGAGTGATCTTTTGAAAGTGTCAACAAACCTTTCGGCTTGTCCGTTTGAGCTGGGATGAAAACGAACAGTGCGTGTATGTTGAATGGCTCTTTCCTTGCACCATTGCTCAAAATTGTTAGAACAGAACTGTGTTCCGTTGTCTGACACGAGCTGCTCCGGGTTTCCGAATTGTGAAACGTATTCGTTCATTAATTTTATTGTAGACGTAGCTGTGATTGACGATGTTTGATAAATTACTGGATACTTTGAGTATGCATCCACTATTAAGAGATAGTAAAATCCTTTAATTGGACCAGCGTAGTCGATGTGAACTCGTTCTAGCGGTCTTGTTGTTAATGGCCATGATGATAAGTCTGTCTTGACTGGATTTTTACATACTAATTGACAATTTTGACATCTTTTGACGTAGTCTTCAATATCTTTGTCTATGTTGGGCCAATAGACATAACTCCTTGCGAGCGTTTTGCATTTTTCAATTGCGAAATGTCCACGATGAAGTTGTGTTAAAATTTTCTTCCTGAATTTTTGTGGAATGATTATTCTTGAATTTAAAAGTAGACATCCGTCAACCTGTGATAATTCATCCTTATGTTTGAAATAAGGTGCTACTTGTTGGTCCACTTGATTTTGTTTTTCAGGCCATCCTTTTTCCATGTATGATAAAATTTTCTGAAAAACTTTATCAGATTTTGTTTCTTCTGCAATCATAGCATTTGTTACTGGAAATTTTGACATTGATTCATTTAAATCTTTTTGTATGTCCTGCTCAAAGCTGATTGATGCTATTATGAAATCATCTGAAGGCTTCTCATGAGATTTTATAAGCCTTGAGAGAACATCGGCATGTCCGAAGTCTTGAGTGTTCGTATACTTGATGTCAAAATCATAACCAAGTAGAATTAGCGCCCATCTTTGAAGTCTATTCGCTGTATAAACAGGTATGCCTTTTTTAGACCCAAATATGGCTAATAATGGTTTATGGTCTGTATGAAGAGTGAATTTTCGACCAAGTATCATGCGGTGAAATTTTTGTACTGCAAAAATTAAAGCGAGACCTTCCTTTTCAATTTGACTATAATTTCTCTCTGCAGGAGTCAATGACCTTGAAATATGATGAATTGCTTTCATACTTCCATTTGGAAATGTATGATATATAACAGCACCAATACCATGACTTGATGCGTCTGCTGCTATATGGACTGGTAAATTTGGATCATAGTGTGTGAGCAAGAGATCTGATGAAAGAATACTTTTGAATTTATCTAGTGCTGCCTGGCACTCGGTTGTCCATTTGAAATGAGCTTCCTTCTTTAAAAGGTCATCAAGAGGCTTTCTCAGATTTCTCATATTAGGAACATATTTTCCATAATGATTAATTGAACCTAATAAAGATCTTACCTCGGATATATTTTCAGGAACTTTGAGCTGTTGAACTGCTTTGATTTTTTCTGGATCTGGACGTATTCCTGTTTTATCAATTATTTGTCCCAAATAAATAATTGAGCTTTGAAAGAACGCACATTTTTCAAATTTTAGACGAAATCCGAATTCTTGAATACGTTGCAGTAATGTTTGTAAGGATTGCTTATGCTGTTCAATGTCTGGACTGGCAATCATAATATCATCGATATATGCCTTAACGCCATCTATACCTGTGCATAGTTGATCCATTATTCGTTGAAATGCACCTGGTGCACATTTCACTCCTGGAGGTAATCTGTTGAATTTGAACAATCCCTTGTGGGTGTTGACTGTTAACAACTCCTTACTGTCGTCATCTACTTCTGTTTGTAGGTAGGCGTCTGATAGATCCAAATGGGTAAAAACTGTGCAGTTGTGACATTCTGCAAAAATCTCTTCTGGTGTAGGCAACGGATATTGATTAGGTTCTATGGCATTGTTTAGACCTGTTGAATAGTCTCCGCAAATTCTTACTTTTCCATTGCGTTTACTTACGACTATAGGTGCTGCCCACTTTGATGTGTCCACTGGAGTTATTATACCTAAATTTTCAAGACGTTGCAGTTCGGTTTCTATTTCACTGCGTGCTGCGTATGGAACTGGTCTTTTCGGTATAAAAACTTCTTTTGCATTTGGAAGTACCTTGATGTTTACTTTTGTTTTGGTACATAAACCCATTGAACTGTTGTCAAAAACTTCTTTGAATGATGATTTTATTTTTGATATTTCATCGTTGAAATTTATTTGATGACACCATGCTGTAATTGGAATGTTCCATAGATTAAATTTCTCAATCCAATCTATGCCCATTACATTTAGTGATTCCACGTCTGAAATATAGCATTCCACTATTTCACATTTATCTCCTATTGAGACTTCTGTTGAACATTTAGCTAGAAATTTCATCTCCTCAGCATTTGCAGCATTGGCGGTCTCTGTTGTTGGGGTTGTTTCAGGTTTTCCTATGCGTTTCCAAGTTGACTCAGAAATTATGCTTATGTCGGAGGCTGTATCCACTTGTAATTTCACTTGTTTTGAATTAATACTCACTGTGACATATTTTCTTAATTCCTTGAAGTGTACTTGCTTTGTTGACAATATAGTTTTTGTATTGAATTTTGATTTATTCTTCTTGAAATTCTGATGAGTCACACTGTTCTTCTTAGAATTTTGGTCATGATTGGTTTTGCTCTGTTGAGGTTTGTTGTTGTTGTGATTTGGTTTGCTCTGCCTGTGCATGCTGTTGCAAAAACCATCTTTGTGACCAATCTGTTGACACTTGGTACACTTGTGCTTGGAGTAGGGGCAATGTTTTGCATAATGCATATCTCCACAATACCAACATGCTGTTTTTGGTATCTTTTGTTTTTGTTGAGGCTTACCAATTTTGTTGCACTGTTTTTGGCTTCCCTCAATTAGTGCTGTGTCACTTTTCAAATCCAAAATGCTTTGTGTTTCATCAACTAGCTTTTCTAAGTTGACTACTTCCTTACTTTCATTAAGATGCCTTAATAAACGGATTCTGATGTCACTGTCTTGTGATGATTTAAGACCAAGTATGAAAATTAAACACTTGAACTGGTCTGTAGTTAAGTCATCCAGTTTAAAAAGTTCACACTGAAGATTGACACGACTAGCGTATTCTTTAAAATCTTCATTTTCCATCTTTGTGATTTGGAGACACTTGTATCGTAGACTTACTTGTGTTTCTGTTCTGCCAAATAGTCTTGTAAGATGCTTGATTGTGTCTGCCAATGAAAGTTCTTGAGGTTGTTTTGGTAACACGAAATTCTTGAATCGTTCATGAATGTGATTGGACATTTTTCTCCACAAAAGTCCTACTTTGTCTGCATCGTCCAGTGCACTTGCTTCCCTTTCGAAGATGTGTTTGGAACGATTGTACCACGATTCAAATAATAAACCACTGTCAGGCTCATAGTGAAAATCCGTCATGGAATTAGCTAAAGATTCCATGAGGTGGGCTTTTGCCACTGATGATTCTCCACCTGGAACTGATGATGAAACTGCGTTTGCACCTTGTTGTCCAGCGATGATTTGTGTGAGTTTATTTAGTAATTCCTGTTGTTGCGCAAATTGTTCCTGCTGCTTTGCTATTTGCTCTTGCTGCTGTGCAAGTAATTTTACAATATTCGCTTGTTCCGACATGTCTAGATTTTTCTAGTGTCTGTGTTTTCAGCCGTTACAATTTTGTTAGAGACGCTGCCGTCGTATGTCTGTATGTGTGCGCTGCAAAAATGATGAAATTTCCCACGTTGCTATGGTGTGTGTGTTAAGCTGAAAGAAAATTGTTGTATATGTGAGACTGCAAACTGTTGTGAGTGCGAGTGTTGATCGCTGAAGATTTCTTGAAAATTCTTGTTAGAATGTTCCTGATGAACTTGCGCCTGTGCGTTTTGATGTTTTCCTTGAAAATCTTCCTGCCACAACTTTTATTGTGTGCGATGTCTTGATGTTATTACGCAGCCTTGTTGAAAGTTCTGATGAAATTGTGAAATTCCTTTTGTTACTGAGTGCTGTTTTCAATTCACAATCCTCGTCGCCAAATTGTTAGCGAGAATGATACATATTGTTCCAAAATCCTCGTCGCCAAATTGTTATGTTCTTACGGAGGTGGTCGATTGAATGAAAGACGATGTTTAAACATAACAATCAATTCATTTATTGAATAAAACTTTAAGTTGTTTTATGAGTTGAAATAAAGTATTAATTATGAAGAACAATGAAATATAACGAAATATGTACAGATGAGATGTCTATTAATTGGTGGTTGCAAAGTAACTAACTGACTGTGTACTGACAATGAGTAGAGAGAGATAATAACTTAAAACTACTGATGCATGCAACACTGCTATGATGCTGCCAGATTGTTGCATTTTATGTGGTAGTACTAGGGTTACCCTAATAGGTATGCATTAACGACGTTTTCGATATCTCCGTCGTTTGACTTTGTACCATTGAAAAGGTAGGATTTTCAACATTCATAGCCAGGCTCTGCTCTTGGAAGGTCCCCAACCAAACCTATGAGATTTGTCATTACAATTAAAATAGCAAAAATTAACAATTGTGTTGGATTAGCGACTATTGCGATATCTCCGTTGTTTGACCACCTGCGTTAACCTAATATGCATCGTTACAGGACGAGCAGACCAAATATATATTTTACAAGCACTTAGAACAAGTAAAAAAGTGTCAGTCGACTTTGCCGACATAAATATGTATACCCTCAGCCATTGTGAAGTGAAACTTTCACCTACGCACTATAGGTAATTTGGCCTGTTTTTTAGGCAAAAATTAATAGCGGTGGATATGTGGGCTTTTTATACATTTTTAATGCTTTATATGCAAAAGTAAGATAAAACAAAGAATTGCACCGTAAAATTCGGATATAGCGAACATCGCTTATAATAAACTACGTTTATAGCGAACAAAGTTTTGTGTTTCCAGGAAATTTTTTTTTAACATTTGTACACACATTCAACATCTTAAGACGACCACGATTATAACAAACAAAAATTTTTACCCCGCGAGTAGAATGTTTACAATTTGTTAGGATTTTCAGACCCGCATTTAAACACAAGCGCATAGCGACGAATTTAAGCACTGTTTCAAATATTTTAGCATAAGATATTTAAACGTATGCTTTAATACTAATTTTACAGACGAACACGTTTATAACGAACGCCGGATATAAGAACAAATTTTCTTTTTCCTACCCCCTATTCTCATTTTAACTATTTTATTCGTTCCAACCCAGTGAACGCGGTTAAAACAAAAGAAAAACGATTACAATGAACTAAAGTACTGATCCGCCAAAAGATTTTTATAAACATTGATATGTTTAAAATATTGATTCGTGAAAAGATCTTTATAAATATTATTTTTTTTAAAGGACCAAATAAATCACGCTATCATGATTCCTAGTTAATACATATTACGGCTATAACACTGTGATACAAATGTTGACAAAATTTTTTTGCAGGGATTCTGATGCATAAATTCGGTTTTATGGGAGTCCATAGAAGACGAAAATACCTTTGGTTTCTTTGGGTCACTTCGGGTTTTGATTTCATAACGGTAAATCTAGTGAAAAATGGGGTTTCTTGGATTTTCAACTTTAAACGAACATTACTTCTTTTTTCCGCATTCGATTTGCATACCCTATTTTTTATTGGAAACGGGAGAATAATATCTTTCGTACAAGCCCTAGATTTTTAAAATCGGTTAACAAATGGCTAAGTAATAGTGGTTTAAGTGTGACAAAAACGCATTAAAAAACATTAAAATTTTTTTCCTTGTGCTCTAGGCTGCGTAAACGATACCTAACGGTACAATTATGTACTGTTAGCAAGTAGGAAATTTAGTTGGCTTTCCAAAATGGGAAAAACCAGCGAAATCGGTTGAAAAATGAAAGCGTTATGGCATTTTTTGTGTTTTAACTTTTTGGTTTTTTTCATATTTTCCTTTATAAAAGATTGGAACCTTAGCATGTATGATTTTAATTGTGATTATCTTGCTTTACAATTACGCACAAGGTACTAATCTTTTATAAAGGAAAATATGAAAAAAAAACCAAAAAGTTAAAACACAAAAAATGTCATAACGCATTCATTTTTAAACCGATTTCGTTGGTTTTTCCCATTTTGGAAAGCCAACTAAATTTCCTACTTGCTAACAGTAAATAATTGTACCGTTAGGTATCGTTTACGCAGCCTAGAGCACAAGGAAAAACATTTTACTGTTTTTTAATGCGTTTTTGTCACACTTAAACCACTATTACTTAGCCATTTGTTAACCGATTTTAAAAATCTAGGGCTTGTCCGAAAGATATTATTCTCCCGTTTCCAATAAAAAATAGGGTGTGCAAATCGGTTGTGGAAAAAAGAAGTAATGTTCGTTTAAAGTTGAAAATCCAAGAAAGCCCACTTTTCACTACATTTACCGTTATAAAATCAAAAATCGAAGTGACCCAAAAAAACCAAAGGTATTTTCGTCTTCTATGGACTCCCACAAAACCGAATTTATGCATTAGAACCCCTGCAAATTTTCACTGTAGCACAGTGTAATTAACAAAAATGTTGACCACAACACGTCTGTACATTTTTAGAACACATGGTGAATATTTCTTTACAGAAAATGTCTTCTTAGTTCAAATCGGATGATTTTTTATGTTTAATATTTCCTTCACCAAACAAAAAAATTAAAAAAATATATTTTTTTCTGCAAAGAGGCCACCCCCAAAAAAGTGATATAACTCAAAAAACGCAAAAAATCGCACCTTGGTAATTATGTAGTTGATTCAAATTCCTTTGCTGAAGATATTCCCGGTGGCAGAATTTCGGTCAAAGTTGGACAATTACGTAAAAGTCTATAATATAAAACTATAATTTTGTAAAAAAAATAATTCTTAGGTTGTATCCTATATGACGATTTCTTCTGCTGTAACAAACACTTTGAAGAAAATTATTTCTTAAAACAGAAAGTACACACCGCCACCATTTAACTGAATATCATATCTATGTATTTGATAATTAAAAAACTCTTACAAATTGCGTCTAAATTCTGCTCTGAATTTTAATCTTTTTTAACATTTTTTATTTTGTCTTCGAAATTTTGATTTTAACTTCGAATTATACCGCGAGTTTTTAATATTTTTGACAACAAATTGCACATCCATAGAATTTGACATGTTCTTTCTTCGAATCAAATTAGAAAACTAGCGTTATTAAAAGTTCAAAAATAGACTTTTTGCCTAAAAACCTGTCCAAATTACCTATAGTGCTACGGACAGATCGAATATATTTAAGGTCTCTTCAGAATTATGTGGGGGAGGTACCCTTAGGAAGGACCGATATGGGCCATTTTAGAAGTTAAACAAAATGTTGACAAAATATTAGGTGATCCAGAGTTTGGACCAAATTTTTAGCCTCATTCAAGTGATATCGTCCTAGCATTTTAGTGACATTATTTAAATATTGGGGAGAAGTACCGGAAGCTGCGGACCGGTATTGCCCCATGAAAGTTTGGATATAATATGACGAAGATCAAATGTTGGACCAAATCGGTTGAACAGTTAGAGAGTTATCGTGCTCTACGACCGCCACATATGGTGAAATAGGGGTTTTTATACCTTTCGGGCTGTTTTCCGAAGAAATATGGACTTGCCCCTGAAAAAACTTTTACAGTCGTAATGGAGGCAGCGAATGCAAATCGCTTCAACAAAAATCAAAGTGATTCGAGAGCAGGTCTTAAAATGAACTTATCCGAAATTTTGTGTGGGAGGTACCAGAAGAAGTAGCCAAATATAGTCCATATTCGAACCTGATTTATATCTGGAAGATATATTAGGATGTGCAAAGTGTGGATTACATCGTTCACTCCCTTCAAGAGTTATCGTGCGCACAATTTTTCCGAACATTTTTGAACTTTTGTGGGGCAGGAACCTGAAGGAGTGCACCAATATGGCTTATCTTCAAATTTAAACTATGTTTAGATAAAATAATACGAAGGTCAAATTTTGGACCGAATCAGTAGATCAGTTCGAGACTTATCTTGCGCTCCAACCACTACACACGGTGTCATAGGCTATTTTGTCAGGAAGTATGGACTTGCCCCAGATGAAATTTGTACCACCGTTTGTGGGGGGTTGCAGTGAGTACAAATTGTTGCAACAAAAATCAAATCGATTCGAGAGCAGGTCCTAATCTGAACTTATCCAAAATTTTGTGTGGAAGGTACCCCACATCTAAGTCTGGTATACAAAAGTGGTTTTGTACGTCAAAGATCACCACAAGTTGCGGAAAAACAACCAACTTGTCATCCCTGGTTGCAATCACAACAGATATCTAAAAATATTTCACTCTTCTCGATCATTTTTTCGATAATATATCAGCACCGTGGCAAAGTATTGCCCTGATACATGCTGACAGACACCTATCATTGTTTCGTCTATTATAAATCACCTTTCAGCAGGCCTACACGTACAAAGGTATTCCAAGCCATGTCTGATTTTGGTATCGCCACAAAGCTCATTCGGCTTTGTAAGACTGCATTAAATGTTAGTCGGTCCACGTTTAAAATAGGAAAGTAAGTAATGTTAATCAATCGTCATAAAATATCATATATAAGGTTTTTGGGTCAAATGGAAAAATATTAGGGGATACAAATGCAATAAAAAAAATTGTTTTTTGGGTCGGACTAATGTACCTCTATATGAGGCTATACCAAAATATTGACCTATATTGGAAATTTTTTGCAACATAAATTCTTATACACTCAGGACAATAAATCCTTATTTGCAGAAAAAATATGTTAAATCCACATTATTTAACATATTTTTTCTGCAAGATCCCCAAAATATATAAAATCTCGAAATACCCTTATATGGGAGCTACATTAAAACATTGACCTAATTTTAGAATATTTATACCCTACACCACTATGTGGGGAGGGTATTATAAGTTGGTTTTGGCCAAAAAGTTTGTAACGCATCGAAATAATGGTCGTAGACCCATACTTATATATACCAAAATGAATGTCTCGACGAGCTGAGTCGATCTGGCTATGTGTGTCCGTCCGTCCGTCCGTCTGTCCGTCTGTCCATCTAAACTTTGTAATCACGTTACAGGTCGCAATTTTGATCGGATCGTCACGAAATTTTGGATGTTGATGGGGGTCCCGGAGGGGAAGAAGCCTATTGATTTTGGTTATGGTCGGATAATATTTAGGGGTCGGAATGGGCAAAAAAACTTATGTGGATAAAAAGAAAAGTTTTTTTTTTTCAAAGCGAATATCTCAGCTTCTGTACGGGGTATACCAAAAGCAAAACCTGACAATAAAAGTAGAAAATATCACCTTTCTAATGATGTAAAGTAGGTTCTCGTAGGAGATCAAACAAATAAGATATCACAATAGTCGCAAATAAAACCCAACTTTTAATTTTTGCGATTTTAATTATAATGACGATTATCACAGCTTTGGTTGGGGACTTTCCAAAAGCAAAGCCTGGCTATGAAAGTAGAAGATCCCATCTTTACAACGATGTAAACTAGGTCGGCGTAGGTGACCAAATAACGGAGATTTCGCAATAGTCGGTAATACATCCCATTTTTCCACTTTTTTGGAAATCACGCTACAGGTCCAATTTTGATCGGATCGTCACGAAATTTTGAGGGTTAATGGGGGTCACACGGATGAAGAAGCCTATTGATTTTGGTGATGGTCGGATAATATTTAGGGGTGGTAATGGGCAAAAAACTTATTTGGAGAAAAAGACAACTTTTTTTCCTAAACGAATATCTCAGCTTCAATATGGGGTATACCAAAAGCAGAACCTGGCCATGAAAGTAGAAAATATCGCCTTTCTAATGATGTAAAGTAGGTTCACGTAGGTGATAAAACAACGAATATATCGCAATAGCCGCTAATAGAACCCAACTTTTTATTTTTGCGATTTTAATAATAATGACGAATATCACAGCTTCGGTTGGGGATTTCCAAAAACAAAGTCTGACTATGAAAGTAGAAAATCCCATCTTTACAGTGATGCAAAGCAGGTTGGCGTAGGTGGCCAGATAACGGAGATATCACAATAGTCGGCAATACATCCCATTTTTTCATTTTTTTTTCTTTTTTTTTTTTTTTTGTAATCACGCTACAGTAGTGGGATTCTCTAACGCATTTTTTGGTTATCGACAAAAATCGTTAAATTTATAATGGTTATAATTTCGCTAATTAACGATATTATTCGTTAAGTTAGCGACCAATAAAAAGTACTCGCAAAGTTCTACCGATAGCAACAGTGATGTCAACTTTTATTTGAACTTTTCATTATTAATTTTGCGTTTTAATTTGACTGATTTTTGTCGGTAACCAAAAAATGCCCTAGAGAATCCCACTACTGGTCGCAATTTTGATCGGATCGTCACAAAATTTTGGGGGTTAATGGGGATCCTACAGAGAAAGAAGCCTATTGATTTTGGTGATGGTCAGATAATATTCAGGGGTCGGAATGGGAAAAAACTTATTTGGAGAAAAAGTCAACGTTTTATTTCAAAGCGAACATCTCCGCTTCTAAAAGGGGTATATCAAAAGCAAAACCTGCTAATGAAAGTAGAAAATATCACCTTTGCAACGTAGGTTGTCGTAGGTGGTCAAACAACGAAGATATCGCAATAGCCGCTAATAGAACACAACTTTTCATTTTTGCGATTTTAATAATAATGACGAATATCACAGCTTTGGTTCGGGACCTTCCAAAAGCAAAGTCTGACAATGAAAGTAAAAAATCCCATCATTATAATGATGTAAAGCAGGTTGGCGTAGGTATCCAAATAACGGAGATATCGCAATAGTCGGTAATACAACCATTTTTCCACTTTTTTGGAAATCACGCTACAGGTCGCAATTTTAATTCGATCGTCTCGAAATTTTGGGTTTTATTGGGGGTCCCACAGAGGAAAAAACCCTTTGATTTTTGATAATGGGCGGATATTATTCAGGGGTCGGAATGTGAAAAAAAAATATTTGGAAAAAAGACCAACGTTTTATTTCAAAGTTAATATCTCTCTTCTGTAGGAGGTATATCGATGTGAAGTAGGTTGTCATAGGTGGTGAAACAACACAGAGATATCGCAATAGTCGGTAATGCATCCCTTTTTCCATTTTTGTGCAATCACACTACGAAATTTTGATCAGATCCTCACGAAATTTTGGGGGTTGATGGGGGTCTAACAGAGAAAGAAGCCTATTGATGGTTGGCATACATCCCACTTATCCATTTTTTATTAGGGTTGTACTGTCGATGCACTGCGTTTCAAAAAAATTGACCTGCCTTAATGAAGACATTCAGAGCAAAGGCGCTACGCTATCCCAATTTCAATATTTTGAATTTTATTAGTCAAAAGCTTATGAACAGGGGTAGAGGTGTAGGGTATTACATAGTCGGCCCCGACCCGACTATAGCCTTGGCTCACTTGTTTTCAATATGATAGTTTAACAAATTATTTAACATAATATAATTGTATATATTAAGTATATAGGTATGTACTTTATAGGGATGTAGATAATTATTTCAATGCGTTACAAACGAAGAAAACAAACTTAATATACGCCCCATACTATGGTGGAGATTATAAAAAAAACAATATTCCAAATTGGCCACAGGAGGAGTCAATCCCACGGCGGCCGGTTCAATGCACCGTATTGACTCGGAGGAATCTTCGACCAGGGGCCGTCATTTCAACAATTATGTGGTTGTGTTCGTGTATTTTTTCACCATGGGAGCGGCAATTTATACCGGAATGCCTGCTCCGAGCTCTTCTGGTCCGTGCCGGGATAGAGATGAACACCAGGCCAGTGTGGATCTGTTTCGTTTGCCAGATCCGCATCCACCACATGTCAACAATGGTGAGATGCAATGGATGTATGGAATGGGTGCATTTTTGTGGGTGCTCTGGCCTTAGTAGCACCCGGGATTACAGCGATAGGTATGTTGCTGCTTGCTGCGTCAACGCATCACCCAGTGCGTCTCTCTAAAGAGAGAGGTCTAAAGGTATAAAAGAGAACCTTTATACCAACGAGCTTATCAGGCAGGCTTGGATAACAGACACACTGACATGGTTGCACAGGTAGTACAGAGATACAGTGTGAATGCCGTACTTGGAGACCACCCCCATCCATCGCAGCAGAAGAACGCCAACTGCCAAAGCAAACACGAGTGGGTTTAGCCCAGTTAAGATCCGGACGATGCAGCCGCCTCAATTCGTATTGGGCCCGAATTGACGCCACGATACCCAATACCTGCCCAGCATGTGGATTGGGACCACAAGATACACTGCATTTGCTTAGCTGCCCAGCTAACCCCACTCACCTGTCTCCTGATTCCTTATGGACGCAACCAGTCCAGGTTGCAGGATTCTTGAATCTGGATACAGAGGAACCTAATAACTGAAATAATGCACGAACGAACACATTTGCGTTGCTACAACAACAGCAATAGGAAGGAGTGGAAATATGTTCTTAGTAGGACAAATATTATGTAGTTGTAATGTTCCGCAGACCAAATGATCTGTAGGTGACCAACCTAAGACAAGAAGAGAATAAATATTTATCTACATTTTCGGACTAAATTATCTGTAACTTGTTTAATTTGGTCAGAAAACTTTTTTGACACAAGTTGTTAAATTTTCTGACCTAATAAGGTATAAATTGACACTTATTATACCATTTTAGTTCAGACTATTTCTTTCAGATCTGTTTTCTCTAAAACTGACTAACACCAAATAACATAGTATCGCTAGCACTAGTACCCAAATGGTGGATCCACAAACACCCACTCACACATTTTCCAAAAAATCAAGATAATTTGTTGTTATTTCCTATTTTCAAATATTCGTTTTTAATTAATATTTCCTCTAAAAGTAGAATAATCAAAAAGCAAAAATCAACTAACAATGCAGTTGAATTTAACCTTGTTTGATAAACAATTTAACTCGTTACCAAATATTCACCCCAATCTGGGCCAACCAACCAACAAACGAACCAACCAACCGAGCCAATCCAAAACAAAACACAATATTTTTAGTTCATACATTTTTCGGTTTGGCAATTTTTGATGTTGAATTTGGATAGAACTCTTTGATGATGAGAATGAGAATGATGATTGTTGTTTATTGTTGAATAATATTTGGTTTTGTTTGTTTACGTTTCTTTTGCCCCTCGCACACCTGTGTGCATCGTGTGAAATATCAAAACAAAATTTGCAAAAGAGGAAAAAATTTCGAATCGTGTTTTGTGGTAACGAAATGTTTATTTTTCAAGTCTTCGCTGCTTTATTTGTTGGCCATCAAGCAAAGTGTTGCGTTCGTTGTGTGTATTTGTGGGTAATTTAATTAAATATTTACAAAAAGACTTTTTAATTGGAAAACAATTGTTTGCTTGCGAAACAATAAATGGCGGCACAAAAAAAAACAATGAGAAAACGAAAGCAGTCCAAATTGTGTCATTTGTTACATAACGACGACCTTTTGTTTGGCAAACAGCAAAGTGAGAATCGTGCCATGGAATATTTGTTTAGGAACCAGGTAGAATAATTAGGTATATTTTGGTGGCTGGTAATATTGTTGGAGTGCTTTCTGACAGCGTTCTTTATTATTTCAAAAAACTGGGCTCTCTACTCTCATTTTCCCTTTGATAAATAGGAAGAGATTACACGCATAAGCTAGCTTTGCTTGCAGCTTTAAAAGTCAAATTTCCTTCAAATGTTAGAACACACATTTTCGGTCATATTACAATGGTTCTGAAATTTGGCTGATACAAAAATACCTGAATCTTTATTTCCTCCTCTATGAAACAATCTGTTTCTCTTTTTTTATTACCATTTACACTTTTTGCTGCAAACCGCATTTCACCGCAAACATTTTTTTTCATTTCCTTTACACATTTATCAGTTTTATTGTTCTTTGAAATTAAAAAAAAAAAACGAGTGAAAGAAAACCAAACACTTTCACCTGCTAACAGTCGTTATTTTTTTTCAATATTCCATTCCACCATCGCCACCACCATTTCTGCAGAGGATTCATTGACAGCCTTGCAATTCGGTTGTTTGTTTGTTCTGTTTTGTTAGCACTTTTCATTACACTCGACCACAAAACAGATTGTGCAATTATGCACTAAATTAAAAAATACCACCAAACAAATTTCTTCTTTCGCCTTGTCCGTCCATCAGCCTGAATCCACCTTCTCGCATTTCATTCGCAATCTGTGTTTCAACAGACAAAATAAAAATTAAACACAACATTCAAAATATTGCGGCTTTCTCATCAATTTACCGTTTTGGTCAAAAAAAAAAACTCAAATCTTTTGCAACTGGGATTGTTTTCGTGGACAGAGTTGCCACTTTGGGAGTAATTGGACCAGCAAATTTTTGAAAGACTTAATAGTTTTATACCCTCAGCGTCGGTCAAGAGTAACTCTCACCTGGATCCCAGGCCATAAGGGACTGGATGGGAACGAAAAAGCGGACGAACTAGCCAGAGCAGGATCTGCCTCTAACGAACTCCCAAAGGCGTCAGTTGCAACACCAATGGGAGTAGTTAAAGGGGATATCTTCAAATACTATCTATCATTGGCCGAGAGTAGATGGGACAGAACGGAAACATGCCGAATATCAAAATCTACATGGCCTCAATACAACGCCAAACGCACAAAGTTCCTAATCAGCCAAAATCGACGGAACCTGGCAAGACTTATTGCAGTGTTAACCGGTCACTGGGCAATGGGTAACCACGCAATGCGCTTAAATATACCACACAACGACCACTATCGCAGCTGCGGAGATGAAGAAGAGGAGGAAACTGTTGAGCACCTCCTCTGTTCCTGCCCTGCACTAATGCAACGACGACTTAAAGCTATAGGACAGCCGTTCCTTCATAATATCGCCGAGAGAGCCGAAGTAGGTCCGGGAGACCTTCTACGATTTCTCAACTCATCAGGCTGGATTTAACTGCTAATTTAATACTACGAAATAACAATCCTTGAACGAGTGGTGTGGTTTTCAAAACGGTATTCCTCACATACTAATTGAGGCTATAAAGTGTAGCCACCACGTAAACCAACCAACCAGCCTTCAGGATAACAATGGTATGCATATTGGGTTCTTCGCGTTTCTGATTCCTGGGATTGTACTGAGCAAAAAAGTCCTCTAGACCATATATCTACGGTGAAAGTCAAGCCTCCCAGGTTTTTTGTTTTGCATATTTTGGCATATAACAGCCAAACCATTGAGAGTTTCGATCCCACACTAACACATAAATTGTTGCCAAGATAATAGTTAAGACTTCCCTAGTACATCGCAAAAGCATTGGAATACTCCTTCAGGCAGTTTTGGCCTTGTGGATAAAAAACTTCAAGTCATAATCGGGTGGCTCGATTGTCACCCTAGAAATATAGTCCAGTAGACTTGCTTTGTACAATCCCAGGACTCAGAAACGCGAAGGGTGAAATTAGGTGTTGAGATCGCCCCACCCTCATGTATGTACCCTTTGGTATGACCAAAAATGTGCCTCATCAAAATAACGTTTAGACGAAATCGGCTTTGGGGTCAATTGTCTTGTCTGCCCACATTAACTCTCAACAGGATCAACAATTTGGCCAGATTTGCACCTCATAATATTTTGTTGAAACTTAGATGAAGTTCGAAGATAGATCACATCGGACTACTATAAAAGATTTGGTCGAAATTTAGCACATCGTAAGATTCCTTTCAGACATGGATCAGTTTGAATATGGACTATAGTGGTTAATCTTTCGGGTAATTCCCCTACAAAATCTCAAACATTTTCGCAGAAGATTTATGACATGTCTCTGGTTGCTTTGAAAATTGTCCTCACTGTCCTTCTTACGACTGTGTGGTACTTTTCTGACAAGTCCATAATTCCTGAGTTGATGGTTAAAATCCTCTATGAAACCCTACCGCCGCCAACTGAAATGACTGATGAACCAGAAACAAAACCTTTCGGAAATTCCACACACAAACATTAGTGGAGGCCTGAACCAGAACAGGCTGTGCGACCGAACAGTTATGGTGGCCCTTGTCTTGTTGAAGGCCTTCGGTACCGTCAACCAATTCGAACACATATAGAAGACCTCCCTCCAGTCGTGTTTGAAATGTCGGATAATCAATATATTTGAGGACGTCAGTCGCTTGTCGAATAAGAAGTCAAAGACACGTAGAGAGACACAGCAACTTCTCCATGGTGGAGTTACAACTTACCTTTTACTTTTTAATCTCTACCTTTCGGAAATTCCACACCCTCCAGGAGGCATAGAGATCGTAATGTATGCGGATGATTGTACGATCTTTGTTTCGCGTCCTTCCTTGCAGTTCTTCCATCTGAGGAATATGAAAATATCCGCCACTAAAGCCACTGCCACATTGTTCACCACTTTGGCAGCTGAAACGAGTCTCCCACATGAGTGGAGGCTCCCCTATGGTCTATTGATTCCGACCACTAACTACCACAAAATATTAGGTGTTCGATAGCATTTTCAAGTCGTTCAAAGCTGTCTGTGATAAGATAACATCAGAAGTTGGAACAAGGTCTTCTAGTCGCTGGCCAGATGCACTTGGATTGCTGATAAATAAACCTTTTTGATCGTTTACAAAGCATCAGTGAATCATCTTCATGAAGAGATGAAATTTTTACCGTTGCATCAGCGCAATAGGATGTTGCCGATGCAGTGTCTGCACTTGGAGTGCTAACAAAGAAACCTTGTTGGCCCCTTACAAAGCAATAGGCTGGTCTTTGGTAAGCTATGCGCCGTGGTATGCAAATGTTAGCGCTACACAGTGGAAGAATATTCAAACCTTCCAGAATGATGCCACAAGAACTGCAACAGGGTGAATCCTCATGACACCAGTGGACCATCTTCGTGAAGAGACAGCATTTTTATCGGTGTATCAACAAAACGGGATGTTGTTGATGCAGTACCTGATTGAGTGTTATCGTCGTGAGCATCTCTGTTACGATTTAATGGGTAGGCTTCAGCCATCCAGCTACGTCAGTAGAGATCTTCGTGAGCTAGAGAGATGTCCAAAATAATACACGACCAACGAGCCTATCAGGCAGGCTTGGATGTCACTCACACTGATGCAGTCGCACAGGCAGTACAGAGATACAGTGTGAATGCGGTACTTGGAAACTACCCCCATCCATCGCAGCAGAAGAACGCCAGTTTCCAAGGCAAACACGAATTGCTCAAGCTCAGTTAAGATTCAGATTATGCAGCCGCCTCAATTCCACCATACAAAACACATGCCCGACATGTGTATTGGGACCATACGGCACGCTGCATTTGTTTAGCTGCCCCCACCCACTAGCAGCTATACGGAGGGTACGGAGAAGCCAGAAACTGACTTG